>NC_134410.1:55194749-55498638 GCF_038048845.1 Mixophyes fleayi
ATCTGATTGGTTGCTATGCGTTTTGCATATTTGCACTTTGGTAGCAATTAAGCACTTTTGTTTGTTCTTTGTAACAAGAAATAAAATAATTAAAATATCCAGGTTTTGGCAACTCGTTTATTATAAACACTTTCTTTTCAAATAATTCAGAGCTTTTTAATATGAACTGATTTAACATATTCAGAGAAAAATATGGTTTAGAGCTTAAGATACTTTTTTTGTCTCATTTTATTTAATATTAACAGATTACAAATTCTATGTTTAGTAAAATATTGAGAACCTACTCTTTTCTCCGCCACACATGACATAGTGTATTGTATGTTTTCCCCATAAGTACTATGTGTCGCCTGTTTTCTAATTGATTTTAATTACAGAGCAGTAAAATGCTGTATATTAGACAATAATGGGTTTACATTACAGTTGTATAAAATATAGCCTCCCATGAAATTTCAGTTATTTTCAGTAATGAAGACACTAAAAGCAAGATGCTCTAAAACTCAAGTGTTTGATGCAGAAATATTAAAATATTCTATTATGTAGAGCTACATGTAAATGCATAACACAGTTATAATCATCACCAATAGAACGTAGTTCTACAAGTGCAACATACAGTATAGAAAATGAAAAAGGTGTATTAATTGTTATTTATAAATTAGGTGACATGTATAGTAGTTGTGCATCTGTGTATAAATTATTGAATCTCAAAGATTTTCTTTCTGCCTATATCCAGTTTTGTTTTACACCATATCCATTTTGTGTATACTTTGCACTTTTAAGGTACATTTCTAAGTCTATGATGGTTAACCTTTTAATAACCAGTTTTTTGGAAAAACCAACAGCACCTTACGCTGCATGACTAGGAAAAATAATAATAACTAGAGAAACCCGACAATAACCACCTTAAATTAAACTGAAATGTAATGACTAAATTACTATATTAACAGAATTCAATAACTTTTTATACACTACATTACATGTAGAAATTTTAACATTGGGGTGAAATGATTAAATAACTACATTATCAATCGCTATATTTAAGGAACTAAAGAATTTATTTATACACTACAATATATGTATAACTTTTTCCATCAACGTTACATTGCTGGGCATGGTCCCCGCAAGACGCGCTTATATATGTGGCTGAAAATAACTGTCACAATTTCCAGACCACCCAGCAGGTCTCTTGTTCCAGGTCACCCAGCAGGGCTGCAAAAAAACTGTCACAGTTTCCAGACCACCCAGCAGGTTACATGTGACTGGTCACCCAGGAGGTGCACGTTGAGAGTTCACCAACTGCCACAGTTTCTAGAGCAACCAGCAGGTGCACAGATGTATTGCCAACTGTCACATTTTGCAGAGGACAATGGTAATGCATTGTTGTAAATGGTAGGCGAATGTTTTGCAAAATAATTCCGAAACGATGCAAAGCCAATATTTTTCTGCAAATCTGACCAAGGCTTTTAATTTCATATATGATGGGCCCTGCTCAGACAACGGCATCATAGAAATAAGTCACTCATAAAAATCGTACTTATACTATTAATATATAGCTGTGATTATTTTTTGAACAATATTGTTTATAAATGACCATTGAGTGAAATAGTGAAAAATATTACGATGAGAGTGTAGATGATTGAAATGTAGGATGGGCTTAATTTTTCAAGCGCAAAACTCAAGCAAGGCATAAAACCCACTTTGCGGTATCATGAACCTCGATTTACACAGGTGCACCTGGATTCCACCAAAGTACAAGGATTTACAGAGCAATTTGAATCAGGGAGTAGAAGCTAGTACCATCTAATGGGGCTAAGTGGTTAGCACTTCTGCCTCACAGCGCTGGGGTCTTGAGTTCAATTCCCAACCATGGCCTTATCTGTGTGGAGTTTGTATGTTTTCTCCGTGTTTGCGTGGGTTTCCTTCCGGGTGCTCCGGTTTCCTCCCACACTCCACAAACATACTAGTAGGTTAATTGGCTGCTATCAAAAATTGACCCTAGTCTCTCTCTGTCTGTGCATGTGTGTGTGTGTGTGTGTCTATGTGTATGTTAGGAAATTTAGCCTGTAAGCTCCAATGGGGCAGGGACTGATGTGAGTGAGCTCTCTGTACAGCGCTGCGGAATCAGTGGCGTTATATAAATAAATGGTGTTGATGGTGATAATGATCTAATGTGAAGAGTTGAGTTGTTACAAAATATATTGAAATTAGATAAAGTTGATCAAGGGTTGAGAGGACATATTTTTAGGGACGTTCCATTTCCACTCAGCAAAAGCTCACCAGCTACGAGCTGGCAGAGATCGGATTTCATGCTATTCTTTTAATGGGATACATTTTGAAACTCAAGTTGCAATATAGTGGAGATGCATATTTCTAGGTGCAATTTTAGCAATGTAAATAAAAGCTTCAAAACACAAAGTGCCACATGTAATAAAGGTGACCCTGATGTCTCCTAACTCTCATGATCAACTTAAGCCCTAAATGAGGCTAAACCAAGCAGTATTTTAAGGAGACAATTTTAAAAGATTATTTTTTTGAAAGGATAGTAGTAGATCAGATTTTAATATGCCATTTACACTCTTGCACAGTGCGCCTGTTCTGATTTCTTCACCTCTCTACAAGCCTAGATGTATTTCTATAGACATGAACCATGATGTGTGCTGGGTGGGCCAACTAGGCACTATGGTGAGAGTTGTGTGAGCATCCAGTGATCTTTGTAAATCAGGTCCTAAGAATCTGTTTGCTTGAATTCATTTTATCATAATTTTATCATAAATTCCCAATTTGTTTTACGATTTTCTCCTGAATTGTTAAATTAATTACTACTATTTTTTTTGTCTTTCTCCCTCAAGCTCTACATGTTCATAGCTGATTTCTCACATTTCACTCCCTATAAGCTGCAAAGTTGCTGAAACATTAATGATCAGTTCTGAAAAACCTTAAAAATATTTTTTTGCAAAAGATCACTTTAAGCAAACTTCCTGTGTTTTATTCCTCTAATTAAGAACAGGTTTCTCAAATCACCCAAAAACTAATGCATTACGAAAATAAATGAACCATTTTGCTCATCTCAAATTTTTACTTACAATCTAAACCATTTTAGTCATGCTTAGTTTAACATTTATTTATTATTGGGTATTTGTCTGACCTTTTCAGAGCTTATTAAATATGGTCTGTCATGAATAATTGTGGTATTAATATAATTACCTTCTTACAAATACACTAATTTCTCCTTTCATAGTAAGGTCAACTTTCACCAATGTTCTACAGATGGACTTTAAAAATAAATAATATAAGTTACTGTGTAAATGCAGTATACCTAGAGCACTAAAACAGTTAACATGTCACTACAAAGTCCAGCTCAATACCACTTTATAACCTCTACCTTCATTGATTTCAACTGTATTGTTCTCTTAGTCTCTACTTCTCAGCCTTATAAAAAATCATGAATCTAAGGGAACATCAGGATTGTTTCATCAATATGCCACAATGGTACATTGGAATGTTTTTCTTACATTAGTAGAAATGTGTCTTAAAACATGCTTTCCCATTTAAAGTGCTAAATACACCATAATTAAATTATAGGCCTCTTGTAGTGCCACAAGACCATGCACTGAAATGCCAGAGACTGAGCCCATTATCCGTACTTGGGGCATATTTTGCTCCTTCTAGTTGTTCTGTTACTGAAATGCACATTTGACCAGACAAAACTCTTGACGGTCCCTCACATTCATAATTAAAACATAAACAAATCCAGTATTTTAGGAGGAAAGTTTAATGTAGCAGGTTGGACTTTTATGTGATGTTTATAAGGTTCCACTATGCACATTTTCAGGTAAGTCTGCAAAACTAGGTTAACAACTCTAGCCCTGGTAAAAGTAAAATATTAGTCTTGTCATTGAGGGTTAAAACTGATCTTAATATGGAAGGATCATTTCAAAACATGGTCTATGTTCCATAAAAATATTTAATGTAAGATAGAAACATTTTGCTCAACCTCCCCTTAATAAAGCACCCCTGTATGGCAGTTTGTATAACATACTCTGTATACTATTATTTTTTACAGTAAAATGTATTTATGATTGAGTGAAAATAACATGCATATTCATTAATCTGAATATAAGTATACTGTGTGTTGCATAATATTTTTTTTAGTTTTATTTTTTTATTTTGTTATTAAAGTACAAAACTAAAGATAAGAAAATAACCAGAGAACAACTAAGTGTAAAATATTCAAAACTACACTTGGAGTTGTCAGGGAATAAATTTGGTTGCACAAAAAAATGTGTTTTATTTTTAGAAGATCTGGGGGAGTGTGTTCCTATTAAAATTGGTTCCCTGAAGTTATTTGCTATATGAAAAGCAATTAGTTTAGAGATATGCCTCAGAGATAATTTCTTCAACATCCAATGGTGAATTTTGACTTAATGTTTTTGAATTGCATTATATTAAATGTGATGTTGTGTGGATTTATTTGTGTATATATATTTATGACTATATTTTATTTGCATTACTTTTTAAAAGTGCTCCAATATGGTTAGTATAATAAATAATAATAATAATAATAATAATAGTAATAAATAATTATCATGGGAAGCTATAATTTATATAACTGTAATATAAACCCATTATAGTCTGATAGCAATAATAATAATAATAATAATATTAATAACTGATTTCTCATGGAAAGCTATATTTTATATAACTGTAATTTAAACCCATTATTGTCTACCAAACACTTGGGAGGGCTTGTGCTCCCCAATCTTAGAATGTATTACCTGGCTTCCCAGCTTACACACCTGGTTCCATGGCTTTGGGCATCCCAGGATACTGCTCTCGGGTACTTTCTGGGCGAGCAGACGGACCCTTCTCTTGGACCAATACAGGTTATGTTAACTAGGCATGGTTCTCACAGGGTTGCTCCTATAATATGGCAGGTCTCTATGATTTGGTCGGTGGCACATGGTCTACTAGTGGGTGAGGAGCTGGACCCGGATACTCCGCTGTGGCATAATCCTAACTGTGGGGAACCAAGTTATAGGGTAATGTGATTTGGAAAAGGGCTGGAATACATGCCATTGGACATTGATAATAATAACTGAATCCTTGTGGAAGGTTATATTTTATATAACTGTAATGTAAATCCATTATTGTCGAATATACAGAATTTCACAATTCACCTTAGTTGGTGAGCCCCATACTAATTTTACCTTTTATCTGTAAATTAAGTCAGTCTATTTTATCTTTACACCAGTGTGCCTACCTCACAGACCATTGAAATTTGGATGAATCATTTAATAATCTTAGACACTAAGAACTTGATGCTGATGTTCTCAAATTGGGCCTAATTTAAATATTTTAAAAGAGCTGCACGTAAGATTATCATTTTGATGCCCATATGCTGGACAGTAGCAGAACTACCATTGGTGCAGCAGGTGTAATGCACCAGGGAACATGGAGATAATGAGGCCCGCTGCATAGAGAACGAGTGAGATTTGGGCCCTGGTTCCCTCCACCCGCTTCCCTGCACCAGGGTCCACAGCTCACTAGGTCCGCTTCTGATGCTGCACTATATGAATCTTAAGATCTGTTCAGGACTGAAGTAGCATATGCAACCAGTTTATGCCAGGCACATGTCACAGACACGTATGTGTCATTTGCAGCCATGTTTTTATCAATTTGTTTTATGTGCAACAAATGCATTCAGCATTAGGCATCAGTAAAACTTAGAAGAGCCTTTCTAATACAGCAGAAACAACTGCCCCTCTTAAGTCCGAAACTTTAATTTTGATTAAGCGCACACATTAAAGCATAATATATGCACAAGGGAAGAAGAAAGCACCAATCAGTGTCAGCAATTCAGCAGTTCTGTTGCAAACAGTCAAGAACAAATAATTTTCTAGTGCTGGGAGCCGTCATCATCCATCCATTATTTGCACCTGTCCCAGACCACTCACAAACAATACAGCTTTGTCACGTGTATATGTGATTTTTATTTTTCCACTCTGCATCCTATCGCAATAGCACAAACATGCCCTTACTGTACTTGGTCTTCATTAGAATGCCCTGACCTACCTATCCAGGCCTATGGGGCAGAATGACGCAAATCTACATGGGCAAATCTGCAGAGTGATTTCACGTAAGGTAGTTTACGCAAACTGACTTAGTACGCACTCTGCATCAGGACCTAATGGTTATTTTCGGAACTGTAAAAATGAAGATGTACAATTGATTTCTATATGTGCAAGTGCACCTATTTATCCATCTCACTCAAAGATAAGTACATGCTCACATTTAACTTTTACATCAACAAAATCACTCTTTGTCTACCATTGCAGGATTTCAGGTCTGATTGGAAATGCACATGGTGAAAGGAATAAAAACTTTACTTCAAAATCCTTTCTGCTACCACTTTAGAACTAATCTCTTTATTAAAATTGACTTTTCAATTTGTGTGTGTGTGTGTTTACATACATCAAGTGCACCTTGATAGTAAAAACATTTAAAGTAGGACAACGCCCAATGTCTGTCATCTCCTCATCATACTTAAAAATTATTAGAGCCAGAGGCTTTGATGCCATCGCTTAACCAGGAAATAACATTTATGTGAAAGTGCAATGCGAGATACATGAATGCACCCAGCCACATTCAGCTCGGAGCACACTGATCCACCCAGGTATTTCCATCAGAAAATTATAAATTTTGCACCCCCAAATATGCCACCATCTCAGTGCAACATCCATGTCATTCCCATTAAACAGGAGGATTTGCACAATAGATAGATGATATAACTAAATGACATGTGCACTCCAGGGCACATTTCTGAATGTTTGTAATTGAACCTTACTGCCTTAACTCAAACTAATTTCCTCTGAAAGCAAAGTTGGGAGGTAATAAATATATGCTATTTAGAAAATATACAAAATGATTAGATAAATAAAATTTAATTTTAACTAAACAAAAATTGATTTTAGTAAAATTAAATTAATTTTATTGCGACAATGATTTCGTTTAATTTAAAGTTACACTTTCACTTAAAAAATTAAATCCAAATGGGGACTACACAATACAGACTTCTGGAAGTTTTTACAAGTAAGACATTTCCTAAACTCAGTAAAACAAACACAAATATCTCAAAGAGATCTCACTGCCTTTGAAACCCTATGTATCTCAAACCCTACCCCTTCTCACATGATTTCCACTCTCTACCTAAACTTATAATTGAAAACATGTTTCAGTCCTTACCACACTTCACTAATAATTGGGAAACAGACCTGAAAATAACCTTATCCAAAGAAGAATGGCGAAAGGTCTTTTTGCTCACACGTAATTGCTCGATTATTATTTCAGTAGTGGAAACCCAATACAAAATACTATCATGATGTTACAGAACTCCAAGCATACTCCAGAAAATATATCCGACCACCAGCGATGTTTGTTGGAGATGTTTAAAAGCTCCCGGGAATTATCTATATATTTGGTGGGACTGCCCCAAGATACAAAAATTCTGGACAGAAATAGTTGGAATTGTTAAAATTATTCTAAATTATGGAGCTCCACTAGAACCAATCTTTTGGCTCCTAAATTTATCTTATATCCCCATTAACAAATACCAAAAAATCACTATTAAATCACTTAAACAATGCTGCTAAAGCAGTAATACCTATTCAAAGGAAATCTCCCATCCCCCCAACATTAAACAATTGGTACACCCCAATTGATTACTATTTGTCAATGGATGACCTTATCTCCTCAACTAATGATAAATCATCAGATTTTACATCTACTTGGCTCCCATGGCTAGAAATCAAGAAACTGATTGTTACAAAGACTACATGTTTTTAACAGATAGAAACAAATAAATATTAAAACTATTAAACAGTTATATGCTTTCTCCATAGTTTATATTTTCCTATCTACAGATTTAAACTGAGTTTAATTTCCATTATAATTATATTTCTAATGATTAAAAGCGGTCATCTCTTACCCTAATTTTCCTCCCTTTTTGTCAGTCTTTTTCCTTTCACTTTCCCCATCACTTCCTCATATGTATTAACCCTCAACAATTTGTCATACATTATATCAGAAAATTAAAAGTATTGAATTATATTTATATTTATTAATACAATTTTTTCAATATTCAATATCTATACTTGGATAAAAACAGTTTAAACAACAAAAAATGCAATTGTCGCAAGATTTTTTGCTGTGATGCATTTTCGTTATGTTATGTTGTCGCAAGGTTTCCTTCCAGCAGTCAAACAATTGTTTACAACAAAAAAATGATTTTTTTTCAATATTTGTCGCCCAGTCACTTTGTTGCGTTGTCGTTATGTGGTCTAATAGTTTACTTTTTCGATACTAGATAACTATGTAAGACTTGGCAGCTTTACAAAGAAACAAACAGAATTCTTCTTTTATATTGGTATAGGACTGGTATCCTCCACTTCTCCTGATGCCTTCTTTTTAAAACAATCAAATTCTATTCACTTACATTTTCCATAATGCCACTGCTAAATTTCAACTGCAATACTACTATAACTCTAGATTAGACCATATTCTTTAAAACTAGCAGAAAACTAACTGTACTGCCCGTTTTGAGTATGATGCCTATACAAAGATGATTGCATTTCTTTAAATGTAGCCACAAAGCCACAAAAATAAGTTTAGACACAAATCTTATGATATATAGCTTTAATTGTAGCATACAGATGCATCCAGGATGTGACAGTAACCAATATCAACAAATAAACTTTCACAAAACTGTGCTTCTTAACCCCTTCATTGCTAAAGATGAGTGGGAACAAAGAAGTTAAAATTATACTTACCTGTCCTCCACAGCTACTTGGTGGTCGAAGGGGGAGGGTTGGGGAATAACAAAATCATTGCGCCATGCCACCTAATCCACTGCCTACAGAAAAATAATATAGGGACAGGGAATGTGGAAAGGGCAATAAAAGGATCTTAATCTTCTTCATACTGGCAATCTCAGGGGCACCCTTATTTTAAAGAGGCCCCTAGTAGTTATTGTTTAGTGATCATGTGATCACCAGATGATAATATCCTACACTACAGAAAACATTTAGGAGCCCAGAATGGGAAGCGGTTTTATAATACACAGATCTCGCCTAGAGGGAGGTCCCTTCTTTCAAATAAGGTTACCCCTTTAGTAGATAGTTACTGGTGATCACCGAACAATAATACCCTACAATGCAGAAAGTGTGAAGAAGTCCAGTGATAAGGGCTTATAATACCCACATCTCCTCCATCCTGGCTTCAATAAACTCAGAAGTGCCCTCATTTGATGCGGTTGGTTGTCTAGTTTTCAAAATTGGTTGCATTGTTAGGCTACCCATATTGTTCCTACACATTTTTTGTCTTGTGTTCAAAATGGTGCAAACTAGGGAAAATATATATAATTTTGTCTAGAACCCTGCCATTTACGGTTTTGAAAAGGTGGATTGATGCCAAAACGAGAATCACAAAGCATTTCTTTGTCCTTGGTTTAGACAAAAAGACACACATTTGCTTTTACTTCACTTTTCTGCAATTTAAATACAAATAAATATTTTTATAAGCCTACTATTGGTATTTTCTGAAAATCCAAAGTCTTCTGAAGAAAACATGGTATAATTTGTGCGTGTCCAGACAGACAAATGGCTAATATTGATGTTGGAATTTGACCAACCCAAAGTGACAAAACAGGCTCAGCAGTGATGGAGTTAAACTACATATTAGTCAAAATTAGGTGCATGGCAAAGGGTTAAACAGTTTTTCCCTAATACTTGGTAATCTGCCTGCAGTTTGTGTCTTTTAATACTGCTGGACATCAGGGGGTAAATGTATTAACCTCCGGATTGTTGAACTCCCGCGAGTTTGCCGTCTTCAGCGCTTAAATTCAAAGCGGTGCTGCCTTGTAAAGGGAAACTTTGCTTTACAAGGCAGCGCCGATTTAAATTTAAGCGCTGAAGACGGTGAACTTACGGGAGTTCAACAATCCGGAGGTTAATACATTTACCCCTAGATGTGATCTATAGACTAATAAATAACATGGTTTGTTTTTGAAAACCACGAACCACTGATGGTGAAAATCACATATTATACACTTTGATGCACCCCCCCATTATGCTTAACCTACCACTCTTAAAGTTATAATGTCTAAATCTGGAAGGATAAATGCAATTGTTGCTTTTAAATATAGAATCAGATGTATTATATGAAACTAGAGCTAAAATATTTTTTGCCTTATATAAAATTGCTTCTCATAGTTCAAAAATGTATATATACTGTTTACATTATACATATTAGTTTTCAAACCTTGTCAGACTGCTTTTATTTGACATTGTATTTAAATGTTCTTAGCATCAAAATCCAAACTGCTGTTCATTTTATCAGCCCTTTTCTACTAGAGGTCAGTAAATGTGCCTGATTGTCCGTTAATTAGTTTACTGACAGCAAGTCTAATAAAATGTTCTCATCCATGATCAAACATATCTCAAATACCTTCCTTTCTGATTGGTTTATGAAACATTTACTCATAAATTTGCGAATGTCATTAATAGCTCTATTTTATAAGCCAACTTTTATTTTAGGTTTAGTGTTTTCCTTTAATTACAACACAACATATACAAAATTAATATATGTATCTAGATGCATTTATATAGGTGAAAACCCCACAATTTTTTAAAGTTCCTAAACTATGTTTCTCTTAATCACTATTTTATGATACCAAACAACTATACAATTAAACAGAATGTGTTATCTGGAAGTGTTGATACAGCTTTCCACATATGATTTAATAAGAGAACCCTTTATGTGAGTCTCACTAGGTGTCGTATAATGCTGTGTACAGCACCTTAATCTGCAGCTGTCTCTAAAGCATCTCACCTCCCTTAAGACTACGGTTTGCCTCATTAGTGCCGGTAGAAGAAATTATCACTTCACAGGCCAAAAATCCTCTATAGCAGTTGAGGTGATTGATGTAACAAGGCTAAAAAATAATGATGAAATGCATGTTCCAAAAGACAGATTCAAATGACAGGGACTTCAAAGGCAATTAAATGTGACACAGAAGGATTCTTACTGGAATAACATAAATGACAAGTAGAAAACATATTGTTTTCATGCTGCTGGTTCTCTGACTTGTATTTATTTTCTAAATGTCTGTAATAAATACAAGATGTCTTCAAAGTAAAACTTAAGGGTGACATTTGAAGTAATATAGTACTTTTAGGCCACAGTTGAGGAATATGAAAGTTAATAATTCACCAAAGGCAAAGTACAGCAGTAAAACGAGTAAAGATGAAACCAAACAGAATGTAGATGATGATGTACTATAAGTACTGTGAAAATATATTTATTACAGACTGCAAAACACCTTTTGTGTTTGCCCAATTGCGCTGAGGAATCAGTGGCGCTATATAAATAAATAAATGATGATGATGATGATATATACGTGCTCAGTATCAGATCCCACCAAGGTCTGGACATGACTTTATCCCCCTCACTACTGGCTCTTTGCCACACAAGGCTGAACTGAAAGTATTTTGCTTAACAGAGAAACTATGTTTCACATTGATTGTTACCAAAAAGGATTCTGCAGGGTTTTTAAAATCACTGATATAACAAACCACCAATTGTATTTTCATAATTTATCTGAAGCATTATTTAAAGATTCCCAGCTTCTGCATGTTATTTTTAAAGTTGTACATATCTTAAGATCTGTGTCTAAGCATATTATTGGAGGTACTTTCTGGCCACATCTAGAGATTATCTGTTAATCTGTAAATTGGACAACTTTGTATACGCATCATGCTTAAAACACTTGTGATTCTAGCCAATGAAAACCACATCTAAGAAATGTAATTTTATTACGGCTTTGTAAAGGTTAGTGCGGCTTTGTAAAGGTTCTCCTTGATACACTGCACCATGTGTATGGACCACAAGTCAGAATACTGGCATAGCAGTTTATCTGCTTGTTTGAAAAATGTGGCTTTATGTGCAGTTTTTACTTTGATAAATCACACAGTTAGAAAGCTGCACAAAAAGACGTATTTTAAATGGCGGTTTGTAAAATCACCCTTCAGTACACCTCCCCTCCAGATATTTATCTGATATTGAATAACTTAGAACATACTCTACAGACTATTGCAATCATTGCTGAACTGTTCATGGGTAAAGAGTTGACTGCATACTGTAGATACAGCTAATTGTTCTGTACAATTTCAGTTTTATGATTGTAGTTTAGGAATTGCTGATTACATTTATTGCGGGGATGCTAGGACCTCTGGACTTTTTTATTTCAATTGAACAGAATCTAAGCCATCTGTTGCCTTGACACACAGAACTTTAGTAATCAGACACAACAATAAGACATCATTAGTTTGGGAGGTTTTTAATTAGCAAACTTGGCTATGGTTCTTATTTTGGCTTAAAGTCAAGTCAACTTTGACAAGAACACTGGTCACTTATTTGTTGACTACATAAGTAGTATAACATTTATACTTGCAGCACCAGTATTCCTGGGAGCATGTACACATTACTGCTTTGACCTTTACTAGGTCACCAGCTATCATTCCTTCAGAGTTGAGCAATGTCATAGGTACCTAATATGGAATGCAAGACGTGTCCCCCATTCATAGATTGGGGGAAGCAGAGTAGCAGATAATTTTTTTCTGCATAGTACATGGGTAGTATTTAATATAGCAGAACAATTGAGCGCCACGACTAAGCATATGACTGTGCTTCAAGTTGGTAGATATCCACCCCAAAAAGTATGGGCAAAAGAACAGCTATTCATTCCAACAGACCCCCTCTTAAGAAGGCCATTGTGTATATGGCAGGAGGTCTAATTGGAATGATTTGCCACAGTAACAGTGAAATAACCTGATGATAACAAACAGCAATGAGTCCAAATGAAATCATGGAAATCTAGAAAGAAGTTGTCCCCCCATTCATGTATGTAAATGATGTATGTTTGGTGTATATAAAAGAAACAGTTATAGCACAACAACAAACTATTTTAGCCAGGAACAAATATAAATCAAATAGAACATAATGTATTAATAGTATTATATTATTATTATTATTACTATTATTATTATTATTATTATAGAATTATTGCACTATTTTGAATGCAATAGTAAGAATATTGGCATGAAGCAATATTATTACCAAAGTAGAAATTTTTCCATAACCACCATTCAGACATTTCCTTACGTTTTCTAAACTGTACTAGATATGGAAAGGCTCTCTATAGGAGAGGGCACTTTTTCAAATAATTAAAATTCATTGTTTCCATAGCAACCAATCAGACTTTGCTTTAATTTTCTAACCACTTTTTAAGTTAGTGATGTCATACAATGCATGTCGCTTGTTTATTGTAAAAAAACATGTAAAACAGATGGATGAAGAGAATGTCATTGGGAAAACACAACTAAAACAAATAATGCCAAGAAAAATTGTCAGTTGTGGTTGGTTGATTCAAGCTGACTCTCCTCACTCCTTGTTATCAGTCTTTATCATCATACAGTATATTTTAATGTTTAGTTGCAATAAAATACTTGTATCATTCTGAAAAGGAAATCAGTATAAAAAATGAACATTTTAACTGTTCAACCCTTTAATTTGCGTACAAGATCCAAATGTGAGGTTAATTTAAGATCTTCTGGTCTTTATCAGAAAATATCTAGTAAGACTTAGGGCTAGATTTAGTAAGCTGCGGGTTTGAAAAAGTGGGGATGTTGCCTATAGCAACCAATCAGATTCTAGCTTTCATTTATTTAGTACATTCTACAAAATGACAGCTAGAATCTGATTGGTTGCTATAGGCAACATCCCTACTTTTTCAAACCCGCAGCTTAGTAAATCTAGCCCTTAGTCTTGTGTAAATGAATCTAAGAGAAATTAACTGATGTTGGCATCCTGGCTAATGCATCACATCGTTATTGTGCACTCATAAACTGGAGCCTTTTAAACAGAAATTTAAAGTGTTTTGAGGAATATATAACCACATCTATTACTGTATCAAAACAATGCATCTTGTACAATGTTAGGGAAATTTCCTAGTTTCTGTGCTATACACTATGACGTACTGTATAGAAACAGGGTATCTCCCTGTAGGTCTGTATTGCACCTCCCAATTTGCAAAATGCCAAGGAGGGTACAAAGGTGGTGATGAATAATATGTCCCTCTTCCCCCTACTTGGAAGCAAAACATGTTTACCTAACAGTGGGGTGCACAGCATTGTCAGTGTGTTTGGAGGGTAAGGGGTTGGAAGATGCCATAAAGCGACAGCTAAATCTCATGCATGCTGGTTACCCTCACATCCAACAGCATGGCAGCTCATACACTGGCAGCCTGCCTTCTCATGATTTGACACGCCTACAATTTGACCGCACCTATCACATGAGGCCACCAAAATTTCCAGGGCAATTTAAAATGACTAATCCGCCCTTGAAATTAACATTGTTTATATTGGTCCTCTTTCTAGCCTCTCAGACTCCACACTTATCTTCCTTCCCTTGTACCTGTATCTAAACCCTCTGTTAGTTGTTTTGTCCTCATTATGTGATGTGGCAGCCCTCTTGGGACGTAATACTGTTTACTAATTATATACTTTTTTTCCATTTCTCTGGCATTTACTTCCTTTTCATTCCTTTATATATACCCCATCAAACTTAGGCATCTATGTATGATGGGGTTTTTCTTGCTTGATAGTTTGTTTTTATGTGTGAATTTGAGTTCTGTCTTTGCTTATGTATGCTGTTGTCATAGGGTTGCCATCTAGATGGTATTACATTGACTCCTGCTTGTAAAAGTTGGACTTGGTGACAGTGCTTTTAATAAGTTGAATGTATAACAGAGGAAGAAAGGTCAGTATCCTTTCTAGAAGGTAATTCTTGCCACTAATTATATGGCATGCATGCTTGATTGCAGTCTGGTGCACAGAGGGTCATTTACTGTCTACATGTTGGAGATTGGGAACTGTTTTACATGGACTTTGGCCATTATCCAGAAAATTCAGAAAACCAGAAATAATTTAATAATGTCATACAAACATGATCACCATGTTCCCCCTCCTTCATTTACTGTGAGGAGCATTGCTGTCCATGCAATCTATTATATTTTATGCATGACGCTCCAAGTTATGCATAAAACACTTGAAAATCTCCAAGTCTCAAGCATGATGGATAATAGATCCAATACCTTTAATTAAAAGCTATACCTTTAATTAAAAGCTAATCTTAAATCAAATATTTCCAATCTGCCAATGTTTATGACAACAGTTGTTGAGGTGGTAAAGCTGAACAACACTGATGTGGTTATTTTCTACAACTAGATGTAAAAGTATACCCTTCATAGATCTGCACTCTGCTTTTTGCAGATTGTCTCTGGATGCTGTCATTCAGTCAGCAGGTATCACTTTAATAAGCACTGCAAAAATGTAAGGGTCTTAACATCAACCATTGTAAAATTTTGCCAAAGGCATTAAGGAGGAACTTTAAATATTGACATATATTGCCTTAAGCCAAATAGCATCATGTTAAAATCATTTTTAAATGATGTGGTTTATTTTGCATGCATTTAGCAAATGTAAAATTTGATACAGGATGCCAAGGGACAATATGTCGTGTCTTATATTTCTGTATCTCTGATGAAAAATGTTGACGATAGAATCAAAGATTTGAGAGGAAAAGGTCAAAGTTTAAGAGGACCGCCTACACTAAACTGTTCATAAAAAATTATCTAAGTAGGCAATATATAAATACAAATTTTATATTTATTATGTTTAACAATGACTTAGTTTCTTCTAAACCCATCTTTTTAGATGTTGGCAAGTATAACATATTCTTGTGTATCAGTGAGAATATGAACATTTAATGAACTAGCTGTAGAGCACTCACTTTGCTCCCGAGGAACTTTCTATGATATCATCAAATTGCCAGATTTTAACACATTGGCTCTGAATGATCATTTGATATTAGTGTCACAGCCAACACAACAACCTACACCGATAGTTAAACTAAATAATACCTAAGCCTTTATAGCAGGAAGTAATTACGAGAGAAGGGCACCCAGTTTAATAGCTGAATGTCTAACAATAACTGTCATTGCAATTAGGTTTTTACTCAGACTGTACTATAATGGTTATTTTTTTGTTAAAAATTACACGACAGCCATACTTTAATATACCAGAGAAAAATCATTCTTTTTTTGGGTAGGGTACATAACTCCTACACTTGAAATGTCGGCACTTAACCTGCTGACATGACAATGTTGGCAGGCTAAATGCCAACACTTGCATTGTGTAGACAGGTGTACAATGTGGTCAGAGTGATTGGCGACATTCATGTCGGCAGGTTAAGTGCCAACATTTACAGTGTCGGAATAATGACAGCCAGTGCATTTTTAATATCTAACTATTATTTTACTCTGCAATAGAAACACACTAAAATGTTTTGACAAATTGCATTTAAATAATGTGTATTATCCCCCCAATAATTTGTTTTCATGTCTAAGCTCTGAGTATTAACAACACTTTTTTAATTTAGTTTGTAGGGAGGAATCATTGTACTTGGCTATACACTATAAATATTCAGTGCAGATAGCATTTGCACAAAGAGGTTCTTATGCAGCATTTATAACAATGCAATACATAACATGAAATTGAGGATAGTTTGTGAAAAAGTGTATTTCAACTGTAAATAGCAAGACAGTTAGTACTTCAAAAAGAAAAATGTAGATTTGTAAAATCTTAGGAACATGACACACAGACACTTTTTACATCACTTAGATAACACCAGCAAGTGTCTGATAGATATAGGAATTAATTCCTATATATAGACTCTTTTACTAAGGGGTTTAAAGGCTCTTTCACACATTCAAGCTTTTCTTGAGGATTTTTTGCAATTTGCCCACTTGACAACCTGATAAAAAGAACTGATAATTATAAAACAAATGAAAATGATTGGTATTCCTTAATGTACATTTAAATGCACCATGCATTATTTTCTGGTGTAGAGATAGGACCTGATTCATCAAGGCACACATACTGAGCGCAATGTGCGTTTGTTTGTAAATGCGCATAAATAAGTTCTGCAGACATCCAAATTCATCAAGGCATGATCTCAAGATACGTGCGCTGTTGAATTCGGGTGTAGGTCTGCTGGGCTCTGCTACACAAGATACTGCACAATATGTCCAAAGCCTATGTGGATTACAAAATTGCATATGAATGCACAGAAAAAAATGTAGAATTAATGCCACAAGTTAATAATAAAGTCAATATTGATAAAATACTTCCATTAGGATGATGTTAATGTCTACTGAACATGAAATATTTTTTTACAGTTGCTTCTGTTTGTAAACAGATGTTATAGCATTTTGTTAATTAGTTTACTATGTTTGTACCCAATTGTAAAGCACTATGGAATATGTTGGCGATATATAAATAGATGATGATGATGATGATGATGATGATGATAGCATGTTTATGAGACTGTCATTGCTACTGATCATGATTAGCCCTGTAGCTAGAGATAGCGATACGGCAGAAAAATCAGTAACTTTGCGATACCCTGAGCTTGATTCAAATTTGCATGTAAAAGGGTTTCTAGGGTGTTTATGGGGATTTAATATCCTTAATAGTGAGGCAAATGTATGGATGACCATTTAATAACGTAATTTATGACTACTGCCGTCAACCAACTCCTCGCAAAGGTAATTCTGATTTAACCTAAGAATTAGAATTCTTATTTTCCCTTAAATCCACAGGATCAATATTCATATAATAACTTATGCTCATATCTCCAAGAAAAGCTACGCACAAAATATAGTTTCATTTGAAATGTGTTGAATTATTAACATTCTAATTGTAAAACTTAGTGTATTTATAAAAACTCAACAGATTTCATTTCATACAATACATTGCAGTTGATTTCCTGTTGTACAAATATACAAAATTCCACAACCTAATCTTCTCACAATTATCTCAACACTTCTACCATTTATCCATCTATCATTTCATTTCACTTATTTCAGTCAAAGTCCTACAGCCATTATTCACTATCCACATTCAACTTCACATGGAAGCTTCTAGATGACAGCCATTTTACAAGCATGGAGTTTCTATATACATTTTCTCTATTGTCTTAACTCAGAAAGCTCTAAACACATGTTATTTCACCTTGCTGCCACATTAACCATTTCAATTTCTCCAACAATAAACCGCATTATTTCAAAGTTTTCCATTACAAACTTCCTTTTAACAATCTGACCACTTCCTGAACAACACTATCAATGAGGGCCCAGTTCCTAAACCTCTAATAATCCACCACAAATATCAATTTTACACAAAAGACATCTATTCTAAACAACTTTTGCAACAGTCACAAATGCTACCATTTGAACCAACAATCCATCCTAAATATAACAGGAACTCCAGGAATTGTAGAGCAGTACAGGAGTCAACACATTGTCAGCCATCTTAATCACATGTGCTTGTAATGGCCTAATTTACTGCCAATGCAACTTTCATAGCAACAGGGCCCAGTTCTTATTAGACTACATAATCACATACAAATCAGACTACCACCATGCCATTACCTATGTTATATCTACACAGCATTGCAACACTATTACAAGACATGCCTTTATGTAACACTATCGAGACCAAACCAAAGTCTAACTTTTAAAACCAACACAAGCTCCAAATAACTCTTGCTCTAACACCATTTTATTTGAACTCAATTCCATTCACATTTACCGTCTGTATACAAACTTACATATCTCATCTATTTCCAACCAAAGACAAATAATCATTCATTCATTCTCACATACTCTACCACATCTCATCCAGATTTGACCACCTTCCATTCAAAACTCCATTATAGCATTTCTCCTGCTAGCCAGAACCTTTCCAGGCCCCATTTACAGACCTCCATGGAACTAAGCTTGCAGTCTCCATCAGCTAAGTCCTCTCACCTTGGGAGCAGGGCAGGAACAGGGAACTTTCTTCCTTGTGTAATGTATATCAAAAACCTTTCTTCTGGGGGGGCGTTTACCTTTCCACAGGAAGTAGATCACAGTATTCATATGCTAATAACTGACCAACTGCTCAAGACTTACATAAACATTCACAGACCTTCTGTTTCCAGTGGGGGGAAGAGAGTTTTGATCAGACCAACTCAACTTGTGCTTCAATTATAAAATGAAATATAAAATAATAGATTATTTATATACTCTTCATCAGTGGACGTGTGTGCTTGAGATCGGCCCCTCCTTTTGTAAGTTGACTACGGTCAAACGCCCCTTCCCCGCCCTGTTCACTACCTGAAAATCATAGGCTGTAGTTAGTGCCCTTTGCGTCAGAAGACAGAGCGGACAGGAGTGTGTGTAAAAGTTTATGTCCCAGTTCTGGGCATGCACAAAGTGGTTTTTCGTATGATATGCCCAAAATCGGCAGATTCGTGCCTTGATAAATCAGGTCCATACTGTAGATTTCCCTTGGAAAGATTTAAAGTCCTAGAAATCTGCATCAAATATGCATTAAATACCCAACAAATTGCATAAAACATGGAATCTTTATCAGATATACATTAAAGGCCTGATTCATTAAGAAACATATATGCTGATACGTGCCATTTTTTTGTGTGAAAATTGCACTGTACATGCCCAGAAATGTACTATACACCAGTGAACAATAAATGTATATATGAAAAAAGTAGGCACTTGGAGCACAAGTATAATATATTAAACCATCAAAATTGCTGCAACTGGCAAGGATCTGCCTAATCCAAATTCAAAGGAAGAAAACAAAATGATTTTCTACATTATTACTTGATTTAAGCATACGCCAGTGAAAGCAAGTGTATGCAATCCACCTTTTTGAGCGCAAGCTTAGTCAATGTACAGTAAGGGCGTGCCATGGTTGAGTGCACGCAACAGTCTCCCTCAATATGGCAAGTGCCATATATACAGAAATTATCTACACCTCTATATAACAAGAAACATTTCTTCAGATCAGCTTGTAGTTCAATACAGTCATGCGTATGCTCGAATTATGTGCCTTTAAACAAAATTCACAATACGTTAATTTTGTATGCTGTAATGAATCAGGCCTTAAAAGATTTGGCTATTTATGAACCCTTAAGCGCTACACATATAATAAGGAAACATAAAACATAGAAAGGTTATGGTACTCTCTACACGCTTTGTGAGCACTTTAGACCCCAGAGATTAGCACTGTAACCATGACATCTGAATTTTTAGAGTAACATTGATGTTAACCAGTAGTTAGACCAATGGAATAATGCTTAAATTAGACCTATTGAGGAAAAAAGGTTATTTATAAAGCAGTTTAAAGGTTATTCAATAGGCACAGCAATAAGAAGTTATTTGCATTTTGCAGGCCAGAAGTAGACATGAGTTGCTTACTACAATAAGGAAGATACCCTTCCCTTTCAGATATGACAGATTTGTGATAGGACAGGATTATGACTTGTACTGGCAATTGGTGTAATAGAAAATTTAGAAGTGGAGGTATGAAAAATGTAATGGGAATGTAAGTGAACGAAGGTTTATAGTTATACAATGAAGACAAAAGGAGTGGTATACACCCCCAGTTCAACTACTGATATTGCCTTAGAAACAGTGCAACCGGACACTGACTTATCATAGCAATTTTAGTGTACAAGTCATGTATGTCAGTTATACAATTAATTATTATTATTGTAACATTTCTATCCTTTGATTATTTTTTGTTATTATTGTGCTTTGGACTTTTAGTCATGCATGCTTAACAAGGATAAAATAAATATGAAATCAAGTAAATAATGTTTATCTAAAATCCTTGTATCATAGTAGTTGCTTCGTTTGAACTTCCTTAGCAAAAAGTCACACAACATACTGAAAGCTTTATTTTATTATCACACAGTATTTTACAATTTGAACTTAGGAATATACATTGTGCTATGGTGGTGAAGACCTGCAATTAATTTCCGACATACAACTCATTTTCATCTTTGTGAAAATCAACATGACCATAGAAGATGCACTGAATTCAAACATCCTTTCTCAGTAATCCAAAACATCTTAGAAAGTTCATACTTCGCTTGAAATTTGGCTGACATACATCAGGACAAAGGAATACACAGAAAGTAGATTGAGTACCAAAATCAATTAACCTTCTTTTCTTTTCTTTTTTGTTTTCTCTCTTTTGTATCTAGATTAGATTCAGAATAAGTATTTGCTTTGTTGTTTTTATATTTATTAATTTGTCATGTATTCAGAAAGCATTGAAGAAAAGACATGTATTCTGTAAGAAAGCAAACTTGTTGAAAATGAGTGCAGAAAATGTTGAACTTCTACATTATATAGTATATATCAGTGAATTCCAAACTTTTTCAGTTCAAGGCACCCTTAGGATCTCCAAAATGCCTAGGCGCACAGTTTGGGAACCACTGCTATATATTATATATTACATATAGCAGTCTAATTACACAATATGTGTAAGAAACATGATCAGAAACAGGTGTAGAGTAGTATATTTTTTGTGACTTTACCCATTACCTTATATCTAAATTTTAAGCTCTCATGAGCAGGGCGATGACTACCCTCTGTCTCATTTCTGCATGTTCTCCGCCAACCTCATATATCCTGTCTATGTTTCTATGTAAGATCTGTTATTTTGTGTTATACTGATTATCCGCTGTTGTGTCACCTTTTAAATTAACAATTATGAGGTCTGGAACAGAACTCAGAATTTTTTTTTACAACATGCTACAGAGTTCTTATCGCCACTTGGGACTTACAAAATGACCTACCTCCACTGCCCTTAGACATACTTCCACAAGCAGATTTATTTAGCAGTAGAGCACCACGAGAAAATACATAGCTTATAAGTTAAAGAGTTAATATTTAATTGCATCAAGTGCAAAAAGTCACGTTTTCCACATCCAGGTGCATCTTTTGTTTCATTTCAATTCATTTTATCCTTTTAGAGCTCTTAATGTTTAACAGCATTTGCTTGCATAATAAACACATTAGCATTCCAACAGCATGCTTGTGTTTTCTGTTTCCATTATGTATTTTGAAAGCATTGCTTTATATGCACCTGAATCCATCCCAACCTGGCCTTGATAAAGTTAGTGGCATATCTTCCCTATGTATATTATCAGTTTAAACTAACTAATTAACTTTTTACAACTAAAGAATAGTGTTGTTATTATTATTATTATTATTATTATTATTATTATTATTTAATAATTATTAATAATGCATTATATAGTATTCCAACCAAACACACTCAGATGCCAAATAACCAACTGGTATGTTTTTGGACTGTGGCAGGAAATCGGTGAACACAGGGAGAACATACAAACTCCACACAGATAGCACAATGGTTGGAATTGAACCCATCACATCAGAACTGTGATCCAATTATATCCAATGTGCCACCATGCTGCCCATATTAAACATTTGCAAAACATACCTTGAAAATAAGAGACAGTAAAAGTCTTGCAGAACCCAATAATAAATAAATATGGATTTATTTTTGTATTCACATTCAGTCCTTAGGTACCTTAGCTGATAACATCATCTATTATAACTTTAAAGATAATACAATGTATAAGTAGATGCAATGGTTGCACTTTAATTATGAGAACGGCAGAGAATTGAGAACATATGTTTGTGTTTTACCAAAGATAAGATGCATTTTTTGCACTGGTCCCATTCTGCCTTCTGTTGTTACTTAAAGTGTACCTGTCACCTTCTGTGGGTGTCATTTGCAAAGGACACAATGGCTAAGATTCGAAGCAAAACTCTCTTTGGTGGTTGTGTGCACCTAGATTTCCACAAAAGAGAATAAACTTGTGAAGAAAGATGGCAGCAATTGTAAAAGAGCAGAATTTTGCTTTGCCCAACACTTGGGGCTAGATTTACTAAGCTGCGGGTTTAAAAAAGTGGGGATGTTGCCTATAGCAACCAATCAGATTCTTGCTATCATTTTGTAGAAGGTACTAAATAAATGAAAGCTAGAATCTGATTGGTTGCTATAGGCAACATCCTCACTTTTTCAAACCCGCAGCTTAGTAAATCTAGCCCTTGGAGTTGAATGGAGTGTGGGTGTCCATTGCTCAGTATGGCGCAGGTGCCCTGGTCCACGTAGTTTAGAGGAGTTGAGTGAGATTAATAAAATGAGTGAAAGTGGTGAAGTGGGATCATTCTTTGCTCTTTAGATCAGTGCACAGCCATTTCCACTCTATGGACTTGATTTTTGCACCAACTCTGAGCTTGCATAGAGTCTCATTCTACACTTTTATTGGGATGCATTTTGCTCTTATTGTTGCATTTTTAGGTGCACTTTTTGCAATGAAATAGTTTCTGTCACGGGCACTAGGAGTTGCTACCCGAGTTTCACCAGATGGTACTCTGCTGGAGAGGCGGGGATATGGCACGCACCTCAAAGCAGACAGGTGAATGATTGGAGCGACACAACAGCAGGAGAGTAGAGATAGTCTGAGGCAATCAACGACTTGGAGTTGTAAACTGGAAACTGGAGATAATGTACACATGAGGAGTGGACGTGGATCGGTGATGATAGGTAGAGGAGGAGTCAGTGGTCTGCGTGCAGCAAGTTGTACCACCGCTATGGTGAGGAAACGGGTCCAGGTGTAGGTAGGTAATAGGAAAGTCAGTGGTCTGCGAGTAGCAAGTTGTACCACCGCTGTGATAGGAGGACTTGTCCAGGTGCAGGTATGTAGCAGGGAAGTCAGTGGTCTGCGTGCAGCAAGTTGTACCACTGCTGTGGAGGGAGTGAGGACTTGTCCAGGTGTAGGAGAGTGAAGTTGAAAGGCAAACTGTGGCTGTATGGGAACAGCGCGAGTAGAGCAATGTCTTGGAAGGCACAATGAATAGTCTGTATATAAAGTTGGTGCCTTGCAGTGGGGAGAAGCTGATCACAGCAGTTTATGCACAATGACGCCAAGTAGTAGCGTGAGTAGGTAACAAGCTTGAGTGACAGCTAGTCCTAACTGGAGCAATGCGGAAACACAGTCTATATGGGTACCTGTACCCTGCGCAACAAACAACAATAGATGCAACTGGTATGTGGGTAGAATAGATAATAGTCAATAGTTAGTAACGCATACCCAGTTGTGTAGATCCGGAATCAGCTGGGAGATGAAGCATTGTAGCGGTATGGGAACCGCCGCTGAGTTGAGCAGGGAAGCAGCGTGTAAGCTGTAACACGATCAGCAGGGTGTCAGCGTTGGAACGGTCAGAGAACCGCTGCTGAGTGGAGCCAGAAGCAGCGTGGAAGCTGTGACACGATCAGCGGGATGATAGTGTTGTAGCGGTGTGGGAACCGCCGCTGAGTTGAACAAGGGAGCAGCGTGGAAGCTGTAGTTAGAACAATCTGCACACAGTTTGGAAACTGTACAACGAGTAAAGCTGGAAGCAGTTTGGGATCTGCACACACCTATAGAAGTTCACTGGGAATGAGACTTCAAGATCAGGCCCCTACCTAGGGTTGCAGGTGCCTCAAATAGGGTGAGGTCATTGATCTGTCAATCACCTCCATGGACAGGTGAAGCTACTAGCGAGACCTGCGCATGCGCAGATGGCAGGATAGCGAGTGGCCACGATTCCACACAGGTGTAGGGAGAGAAGATGGAGAACCTCGCACCAGAGTAGAGGCACTCACGGTCCGGTGAGTGACAGTTTCACAATGTAATAAAGAAATTCAGATGGACATTTTTTATTAAATGAATAGGAGGGGGTGGTTGTAAATTAGTAGAAGGTTGGGCTTTTTAAGTGAGGTTTACATTTTTTCACAGTGCATTTCTTTAGACTTTTCCACTGTTCCACAAATTTAGATGAAAATTTACTTAGGCGATCACTAACTGTGAGAGGAAACTTGATATGTGCTGGGCAGACCATCCAGGAACACCAGTGAAAAACCAAAACATAATGCATTACACATCCAGTGCGCTATGAGTTCACATGAACCAGACATTGTGGGCTGTTCAAATACTTATGAGAGTGTACCAGCTTAATTAGCCATCTTAAATCACAAATGGGCCAGACTGAAATTCCCTGTGCTAAATATTCTTGGAAAGAAACTAGAGCACCTGGATGAACCCACATAAACACAGGGGAATGTACTGGACTGGAACTCATGACCTCAGTGTGACCACAGAAGTACTAACCACTGTGCTGCCCCAAATAGTTACATAATTAAATATTTGATGCTGTAGTTTGCACGTGAATCCACATTTCCCTCCGACTACGGGAAATGTGTGAGAGGCGGAGACCTTGTACTTCTTTAAATAAAAGATCTATCCTCCATCAAACACTGAGATAGTATATGAGTTTTCTAGAATTAAATTAACTAACTAACAATAAATAGGTGGTAAAATTATATATTTATCCTTAAAGTAATATCTCTTTTCCAAAACAGTGGCTGTATGATCTTTATAAGAAAAAGGCTGTTAGCTTTGTATGACCTGGAAGAGACTTTACATTTAACACAGTGGTCAAGTGTGCCGGTATAGAACGATATACCATACCGCCACGTCTGCCACTGCTGTCATTTTAGCTCCCAATGTTCAGCCTGTCACATCTATGTAATGTGTGACAGGGACAGGGGAGAAGAATGTGCAGGGGGCTATGTGACAGGGACAGGACAGAAGATGGTGCAGGGGGATATGTGACAGGGACAGGGGAGAAGATGGTGCGAGGGGATGTGTGACAGGGACAGGGGAGAAGATGGTGCAGGAGCATGTGTGACAGGGACAGGGCAGAAGATGGTGCAGGGGGATATGTGAAAGAGACAGGGGAGAAGATGGTGCAGAGGGATATGTGACTGGGACAGAAGAGAAGATGGTGCAGGGGAATATGTAACAGAGACAGGGGAGAAGATAGTGCAGGGGGATGTGTGACAGGGACATAGCAGAAGATGCTGCAGGGGGAAATGTGACAGGAATAGGGGAGAAGAAGGTGTAGAGGGATATGTTAAAGTGTAAAAGGGAGAGACAGCTTAAGAATGGGAATGTCAAGTATGCAGCCACAAGAAAACACAAGTAATAGTGAAGGATGGGAATGCACAGACACAGATTTTTTGGGGGGATGGGGGTTAATTATTCGGGCACCAAGGGGACAAGTGATAAAAAAAAAATTAAAGCTATCATACTCCATTCACTTAGATTTTCCATACTCCCACTTCTAAATTTCCACTTTTTATCACTGGTTTAATAATAAATTATATGGAAACTGAGGAGGTAGCTGAGGAAATTAAAGGTGTACTCTATGTATTCTTCTGTTTTTCACACTCACAGTTATCTAGAAACATTCTAATTTGGTGTTTTTAAAAAGTAGATTGTAGATTTCTTATATGGGAGTACGGGTTATTTTTGTTAAAATCGGGTGTGTCTGTCAGGACATTCATAGCATTAGTAGCATAGCAGGCACATCAATGCCTGTAAAATCATATCAGTGGTTAGCACTGGATTTAAGAGGGAGGAGTTTGAAGTGCAACATTTTAAAATAATAGGAACTAATTCTAAAAGGATCCTCTAGTTTCTTATAATTCAAAGGGAATAAAAAAAAACATTTTAATACACTCTACTTTGCAGAGCTCCAATAAGAGTGACAGGCCTGGAGACCTGTGCATAACTAAACAATACAGAGCAGCTTCACTCTGATTGGTCATAGCATAAGAAAGCCGCTCTTATTGGTTAGTTGTGGCTAGACCACGGGAGGTCTCAATCAAGCAACAAGACTTTGTGTGGAGTGAGGGGTATGCAATCTTCTTATATTTGCCCTAAATTCAAAAGTTGGTATCAGCCTCTAGTTCTTAAGTTCTCAGTTCTTAGGTCATAAGTACAATACATACTCTTCTAAGCAGTCTCTGTAATGTTGTATACAGTGAAGCAGAAAATATGTTTAACATTAAAATTAATAAAATATTTGAAATTTGTTGGTTTTAGGGGCTTATATAGGTATCTTGCTAAGACAAAATTAAGCCAGGCAGGAAGCCAAAGCCTATTATATAATTCTCTCTTCAATATATACTACTTACAGTTCAGAAAGTGAAGAAAATGGAAGGAAATGTAGGTCTTCAAGAAGTCATGTCCCTGACAATGTAAAACCATCTAACCTTTTAGCTGCAGCATAAATTTTATGAAACAAATGTTTTGCTCACAACTTATTAGCGAGCATGTACTTGACTGTTTTCACTAATTAGTTTATAATGTTCAAAAGGCCACACGTCCGCTTGTCATAATATGTGAACTGATGCATTTGTTAACTGTACAAGGGTTGTGAAAGAGCAAATACGTTTTAGCTAGCATGCCTTCATTAAGGGGTGCAGGAAAAATGCTGTTTAGAAAAAAAAAGTTTTAAAAATCACTTTAGAGTTATAATATATCATATTATATTAGCAAAGCAACATTAAAGTAAATGGAGTCCATTACTGGTACATCTGACCCAGAGGTGAAACTAGAGAGCTGTGGGCCCCGATGCAGGGAGGTAGGGAGGAGGAAACCTGGGCCCCCAACCCTCATCATCTGCCATGCAGTGGGCCCCATTATCTCCATGGGCCCCGGTGCACTGCACCTGCCTCATTGTCAATGATCTGACCCCAAAGATCTCTTGGTTTTCAAAATAGGTTATTCTTAAATTGGTTCTAATACCCCTTAATTGCTCTGTCTGTCCCTGTTCAAATTAAATGTCTCAAAGTAGTCATAATTAAGCATCAGATGACCATTTGTTTGTCAAAATAACTTCATACAAGACTTCTGGGGGTAAATTTATCAAGCTGCGGGTTTGAAAAAGTGACACAAAGCCACATATTTTCTTACACATCAGTCAGTTACACACATCAGTCAGTTACACACATCAGTCAGTTATACACATCTGTGGGCAGCACGTGGCTTAGTGGTTAGCACTTCTGCCTCTGTTACTTTGTATGTGGCAGCAGTACCTCAAATCCACCAGAGGTGCTGCTGTTCTGCCCCTGAACTTTACACCATGCCTGTAGGAGTTAATCTCCTTCCCTGATTAGAACTCCACCTGTCTCACAGCTTAAAATATCTGCCTCAATCTGTGCTCTGTGCAGTTGATGGTTTATCCCTGGCTGCTGCTTGTTTCTCCCTGTTCCAGTTTTGTTCTTCTGCTGTCTGATCTCTCATTGTGACCTCTGCCTGATTTCTGGATTATGATTGTTTGCTTGTGACCCTGACCTCTGCCTTTATAGTGGATACTGCTTGAACTCTTGTTGGACTGACTTTGGCCTGATTACTGGACTATGCTTGTTTGCTTGTGACCCTGAACTCTGTCTGGATACTGAATTTTGCTTGAACTCCTGTTGCCCTGACCTCTGCATGGTCACTGGGCTCAACTACTCTGTTTGCTTCCCTGTACTGCCTTGTGCCTCCTGGCAATTGGGTAATGCAATATACTTGTTCCTGCATCCAAACTGTATTTGCCATTGCTTGGAACTTGTTATTTATGTGGACTATTCCTGCCATTCATCACACCTGTTCATAATTGTGTATTGGAGTATACCTGTTTATCCTGCTACCTGAAATCTGCATATTACACCAACTGAACCCTTTTCCATATATTTTGCCTGAATAAAGACATTTGTTTTTTTATACTTCTGTTGCCGCTTTCTGAATTCACTTGGAATCATAACAGCCTCACAGCACTGGGGTCATGAGTTTGATTACCGACCATGGCCTTATCTGTGTGGAGTTTGTATGTTCTCCCTGTGTTTGCGTGGGTCTGTCTGTCTGTGTGTGTTAGGGAATTTAGACTGTAAGCCCCAATGGGACAGGGACTGATGTGAGTGAGTTCTCTGGACAGCGCTGCGGAATTAGTGGCGCTATATAAATAAATGGTGATGATGATGAGGAGTGATAGCTAGAATCTGATTGGTTGCTATAGGCAACATCTCCAATTTTTCAAACCTGTAGTTTAGTAAACATACCTCTTAGACTGAACTTCTGAGATAAGGGGCATTTTGCACTCTCCCCTTGGCAGTTTTCTCCTTCTCTGTTCTTTTTCCCATTTGCATTCAGTCTGCTATTAAATTGCCCTTAGTCTCTCTTGGTCTGTGTGTGTCTATATTAGGGGATTTAGATTGTAAGCTCCAATGGGGCAGGGACTGAAGTGAATGAGTTCTCTGTGCACCACTGCGTAATTAGTGGCGCTATATAAATAAATAGATGATGATCCAGCAAACTCCATGTAAAATCATTGCACTTCTGGAAGTAGTGGCTACTCTGCTGTTTAATTTTCAATAATTATGTGCATCTAGTCTAAACAGGTGAAAGATTTTTAGCATTAAGTTGTTATAAAAGATGACTTTAACAGTGCCTTGCACGTTTTTAAATAGGACATAAATAGGCACCATTGAGGCACCATTAGTGAGATGTGTCCACAGAAGTTTTCTATACCTCGGGCTTCACACTTGCAAAACATATAGATGTGAACGTAAACAAATCAAGACTCCACACAAAAAAACATACACTACACTACTACACAGGACAGAGGTAAAGTACTTGACAAATAATATTCTAAGATGGGCACCTCTTTTGACATCAATTAATTAATAACATATTAATTAATAAAAAAAAATAATGAAGATATGGGAGCATGGGAGTCTAACATTCACTCTAGGTGAAATGGGTAATTTTGGGAGATATCTGAACCCCTATATGAATATATAGGTGACCCCTCTTTAAAAGTTGTGTCAAAATTAACACTGGTATTCAAAAGGATGCTACCTTGTTGTTGAGTGTATCCTTATCCCTGCATGTATACTTTTAATCTAGAAATACCATTCAATACACAACATATGCATATTTTGGACTTGCAACATCTTATTGTATGCCGCATGTATTAAATTAATTTAGTAGTTGTAGGTGAGAGGAAGGGGAGGAGAAGGTCAGTTCTCAGCTTAGAATGCTGATTCCATGTTTGTTAACTGTGGAGGTGTTTTAGGCCAGGAGGACAAGGCTATTTTTTTTTTTTTGCTGATCTGCCCATTTATGATTTGAAAAATGGTGTAATATGTGATAAGGGCACAGAATGAGAACAGTAAAAGGTATAGTGTTGCATATATTTGTGCTCTTAGAGTTCATAAAATTCAGTGATTGGTAACAATAAATGAAAGAAATCTTCATGGGTCAAGACTATTAAATTCACTCTTTTGCTACTGGTTAATCATTAAAGCTGAAAGACATTCAGAATACTGTAAAAAAAATATCTTTGTTAGGTATTACCAGCTAGGTACAATTCCTGCACAAAAAGTTTCAGTGGTTTTTCAGAGCAGAAACAGAGCCTGGAGTTTTGCACCTGCTTAGAGAACATATAAACTGAGATTTTCAGCAGGATGCCTAACATGCCTTGAGGTGCAAAAGTGCTCAGAGGGTTGATATGTAAACGTTAAGCTCTCCAGTAACTTTGCAATGTTATTTTAATAAGGGGATTAACCATAGAGACATAGGGCATTAAGACAGGCATACTGAGAGTATTGTGCATTGTTTTTGGATGGCACGTAAATTGGCTTTGCATACTACTGGAGTCAGCAAGGAATAGATCTCAAGATACATGTGGTGTCGACTATGGGTGTAGGTTCACTCTGCTGTACTAGACCAGACACTGCAGGATGCGTACAATACATATATGAAACATGAAATCTGAAATGAATACACAAAAAAAAATAATAATAATGTTACATGTCAATAATATAGTCATTTATGATTAGAAAAATGATATCTTTTTTTCCATTGAAAAACATTTATTAGACTGTCCTTAATGTCTTCTGTACATAAAATATTTTTGTACAGTTGCTCCTGATTGCAGACACTTGTTATATCATGCATATGATACTGGCTTAGGACTTCAGCTAGACCCTTAGATGGTACAAGAGATATGGCAGAAAAACAAGGAACTTTTACACACACAGAGCTTCATTCCGACGTGGCTGCATTCGCTTGAGTTTGGCATGCCCACATTGTGCATTGAGAATGGGCACATGTCCCTTCTACGCCCCATTCACTCCCCAAAATCGTAGACTGTCGTAACTGTCATTTGCGTTGGCATACGCAGCAGACTTGTTTTCGTTGGCGGCCGAATGTCCTCATTCTGGGCATGCGCAGAGAGGAATTGCGAACGATATGCACAAAAAACAGATATACGTGCCTTAATGACCCTTAGGGCTAGATTTACTAAGCTGCGGGTTTGAAAAAGTGGGAATGTTGCCTATAGTAACCAATCAGATTCTAGCTTTCATTTATTTAGTACCTTCTACAAAATGATAGCTAGAATCTGATTGGTTGCTATAGGCAACATCCCCACATTTTCAAACCCGCAGCTTAGTAAATCTAGCTCTTAGTGTTTACACATGTTTCAGTATACCGCTGAAAACCTGTTTGAAAAAATAAGCGATATCATTGCAACAAGGCTTATCCCGTTTGGACTCTCCTGAGGATATGTAATTAATGATAACACCACCAATATTGTGAGACCATTACAGCAGGCTGAAAACCATCACATTCCCTGTTTTGTTCACACAATCTACTTGGTAGTACAGAGCTTTTTGAAAAAACGACAGGGATGTGCAGGAGATGCTGTCTGTGGCCAGAAAAAATTCAGGACATTTTCGGCATTCTATAACAGCATGTAGGAAATTGCAGCAGCTGCAAGAACAATTTATTTTTCCCTGCCTCCATCTGAAGATAGAGGTGGTAACAAGGTGGAATTCCACACTTTATATGTTTGTGAGGACGGAGGATCAGCGAAAAGCCATCCACGCTTACTCCAGAAGCCATGACATTGGGAGAGGAGAGGGAATGTATTTTAGTCAAACGCAGTGGAGAATAATTTCCATGTTGTGCAAGGTGCTGAAACGATCTGAAGTAGTTACCTATGAAGTGAGTTCAGACACTGATAACTTGAGCAAAGTGATTCCCTTAATTTGACTTTTTGGCACCTTAATAAATTGGTGGTGGAGATGAAACAAAGAAAGTACACTAAGTATGTCGGACTTGTAGAGAAAGTATTTTAATCGCTTCACCAGGATCGGAGATATCAACTTCTGGAAATCGTATCACTACATTTTGGTGACTATGCTTGATCCTAGGTTTAAGAGCAATGTCTTCTGTTTATTTCTCACTGTCCCAGATCACAAGAGATGCAATGAGCTCCAGGTGAGCAAGTTGACAGCTAAAGTAGTGCCTGAGAGGTCGGCTTCCTCTCCTTCAGTTCCTCAGGCTACCGCTGCTAGGAAAAAACTTAGCTTTTCTAAGAGACCCAAAGATGATGCAGATGATTCAGCAGAATATTTTGACATTTGGTCTGGTCTAAAAGAATTGAGCAAAAATCGTGACAGCTCTTTCGCAAAATGAATTTCAAATTCTACAAGGAAGGCATTTACTGACATTTAGGTCAAAGTACGGAGACTTCTGTAATGGTGGATTCCAGTGGGGATGAATTAATATTGTGTGAGGATGATGTACACACTGATGAGGGTGAGGATGAGGCTGAAGATGATGACAACAACATCTTGCCACTGTTGAGTTCATTGACAGCACTTTTACCTTAGCTTACTTAAGCCCATTGTTACCTTGTTTTGTGGGGGGCCCAAACAAACCAAGCACCTCAGCCACAAAAGTGACACTCCTTGTGGCTGAAGTGCTTGGTTTGTTAAAGTGTACTTGTCCTTTTTAAGATCCATTATAAGGGTGGGTGGGATGATCCCAAGGACAATTTCATCTTGCACCACCTTTTCTTTCAGCAATCACTGTGTGCCAATGTTACCTACATGTGCTTTAAGTGCTGAAGTTTGTTTTCAATCATCCTTTTAATTGTTTCTCTCTCGTACGTGTGACCACAAATTTTATTTTTTACCGGGTACACCATCTATATATTGGTTTAAATCTCTGATCAATGCAGCGTATTCCAAGATCACGGATCCCATGTTTCCTACATGTTCCGTGTCACAGTCTGTCTGAAGCAGATGTAATGCCACTCCAGTTGTAATATCCATTCCTCTGTCTATATAAGTTTGGCAGTTCTTCAGAGATGAGAGTGACTATCCAGAGTGGAAAAGGAGATTAAAGATGCTGCACGAGCAGACATGGTTTAATAATGTAGAGTTCATTGACAGCACTGTTGGGCTTAAGGCAGCTAAACTTGTTTTGTGGGGGCCCAAACAAACCAAGCACTTCAGCCACAAAAGTGGCACTGCTTGTCGCTGGAGTGCTTGCTTTGTTTAAATGTACATGTCCTTTTCAATCTCTTACATAAGGGTGGGTGGGAGGGCCCAAGGGCAATTCCATCTTGCACCACTTTTCTTTTCTGCCACTGCTGTGTGGAAATGTTTGCTAGGTGTGCTAAGAACTTCTTTGTGTTTGTGTCGTTGCTCTGTCGCTTAGCATCCAGCTAGGTCACTGCAGTCTTTGTCCGAAAATGGATGAATTTAATATTGTGACCTGTGAGGTGGTCAAAATTGACTGGAAATGACTGGAAATTAGTGTTATTGAGGTTCATAATAATGTAAGAACCAAAATACAGATTCAAAACCAAAAGCAAAACACGAGAGGGCGGTTTTGTCAAAACCAAAACACGAACTTAATCCAGATTCAAAACCAAAACAAAGGGGTCAGTGAACATCTCTAATAAAAAGTGTAATGGTTTTAAAGGATACATTTAGCTAGCTATAGATTTTACTCCAGCATTTATGCTCTATCAACTTCTGTATTTGTTCATTAGTAAATGAGACAAAACACCTTTTCTCTTGTTTTTGCTTAGAGGTTAATCTTGCCAAGATGCTTTTAATTATTTTGCTTCCTGAGGATCCTCTTCTTCAATTGCATTTCAACTCATTGGAAGTCCTCTGTATAGCAAAGAAATCCTCCATTGTATAGCGATGACAGAGAGTATTCAGCTTTCTCTTCTAAAGTTTATTCTTATTGATTTTGAAAACAGATTGCTCCAAGTTTGCCAAACATTGACAGTTAAATAATTTGCAATGGCTCTAAAAGAAAAAAATGGAAATGTATTTAATAGACTCCTGAATGCTGTATTAAAAGCTATAGTCCATGTCAAGTGTATACATCTTAATCCAGACATGTTTTGTTTCAATATCCTTGAGAAGAATAGAGTAAAATGCTTTCACGACTTATGTTTTTTTTCAAATGAATGCCATGTATAGATTTCTTTTGATTGAAATCTAAGATAGACATTTTTAACATACTTGAAAATAATGACAATGCATTTCAACAATCCAGCCTTTTTTCCCATAAAATAAGTATGACTGATGAACATAAAACCTTGTCACATTTATATGACATGAATTTCTCATTAGTATATATTGATTAACCCCTTTTTCTCAATGCGATGTCCTTTCACTTGCAATATGCTGTAGATTGTAGACATTTTAATTTGGGTGAAACTTTGGTTTTAATCCAGGTGCATTAAACACATTCATTCATATCAGCAGTATTATAATTCATGCTAATTGTGGTAACTTGATTCTTGCCTGTTTTATTCTATAATAAACAAAAGGTAGGAGACAAAAAGTGTGCCTGCTCTTTCAACTAAAATCCCAATCCTGGAAAGCACAAGGGCTTTTTCTGCCTGTCCTAGTGCCATTCTTGGTTAGGATAAAGGGGTATAGCAGCGATGACAAATGTCAATGCCAATGAATCTGTATGTGATAGTGATGTAGTCTATAAGACCCATGCCTATTGTTACTGTTATTATTATTATAGTATGTATGAGGGGGGTGTATAGTGAGGCTAATGTCAGAATGACAACTTAATTGGATTCCATGTCATATTCTGACCCTTTGTGGACGGAACAAAATTTCCCATTCCACCCACTGCATACTTTACTATATACACGACTAATTGGACAATTCAGAACTGATTGGAAAGCAAATAATATGTTTTCCCACTTTTCAAGTTGATTGAAACTCTTAGAGAGTCTAAATAAAAGAAGGTAGACACTGTGGCTCAACCCTCCATCAAACCAATGGGGTAGGTAAACTAAAACTCCAGACTCTCACAGCACAAGGCAGGACTTGTAATACTATGCCTCCATTATGGTGGTATGTGGGTTTGCTTGTCCAAACTTCACACTAGGGATTTAGAGATAAAGATAGCAATTTTCTTTTTATGAGTATATGTTGCATGTCCCAGCAATGGACATGATCGATTTCAGGACGGCTTTGTAAATAAGGGTTTTAATTGTATTACATTGCAATTTAACTGTATGGTAGTTTAGTATAAGGACACAAAAAGATGGCAGTCATGCTTCTATGTGTGCCTACCATTATTTCTCTAGGCTTTCAATAGCAAGTAATGGGTGATGGACTGATTGATTTGGCTCTTTGCCTCTTGTTTGCTGGAACACATCCTTCACTTGAACAATGTGTTCTCAATACGTGCTTACAGTTTCAATATAAGTAATAATGCTGATGACATCATAATAACTTTTCCAGTACAAGAAAGGAAGGGCCAAGGGGGTATTGGCTCCTGTTAGCATATTATAATGACAGTCCACACTGCTGCGTATTGGAAACATTTGTTTAAAAGTACAGTATACATTTTTGAAGCAATACTGGTTACTTTGTCAATTTAACAAACATGTATTTGAATGAATGCCCCATAGATAATTAAATGTTTGCTGAACGGTGAGCCTGAGTCTATTTCTTGACTTGAACTATATATAAATTTACTTAAGTGCAATAGGAACTGATTTGAAATCAGAGGAGTGTCAAGTATTTTGAGTCTTAACACTTACATATGTATATGCCCTAATTGTTCATACATTATTCATCTTAAAAAAATATGGCATATGCTTAGACTTCTATAAAACTTGTCAATCATTGTCTGAGTTTATTCTACCTCATAGCATAAAATGACAAAGTTGTCAGTGATTATGCAGCAAAAGTTATATGTTTTATCTAGTAAATAGTGTACTCCCAGAAGGAGATACCATACAGAACAATACAGTAAAATAATTATTTTCATTGTAAAGGAAGCACATATGTTTTACGTGCATAGCCACAGGCAGTTACTAACTATTAGAATCACATAAATACTTTCCCTGATGTCTCTTGTGTTTTTATCTAAGTCCGTATTTTGTTAATTTATTATTCTCAATTTTAATGAACCATTGTTCTCCTTTTTAAAAGTTTAGTAAATGTAATAAATGGCAGAATTTTCTATTGAAAAGTAAAACTTTCTGCTTCAGATCCAGAGGCACAAAGTGAATATTTCACAGTGATAACATTTTACTGACATCACAAAAACTGGTTTTGCATCATTTAAATTTTGCATCAAGAATTCCTCTGCAAATCATGAGACTTGTACAAGTGAAGATTGAAAGTATTAAATAGTGCAAGCCTATGGATGTTAATTGAGTTGCTATTTATTCTTTGTTTGCAGTCTATTAGCTGGGGCTGAATAAATATTTGCAATGGTGCATTGAAACAGCTTAGCAGATGTAGAGTTACAAAATAAAACATCCTGAGGATCTATTCTACGATTAAATGTTTCCTCCCTTTATAAATGGTAATGCTTAAAGTTCCTAGCAATTTTTGCAGTCAAAAGGAAACCAGAAAGATACAAATTGTTGTCATGTAAATATGTATGGTCCCTTGATCAAGCTATAGGCAGAGCATATTTGTAGTCACTCACATCAACCTTGGTTAGTACAATGGGCACCGCCATGGGAATCTAATAGGACACTAAACACTAAGATTTATTTATTTACGATTGACTGTGCAGGAGCCGTACAAGTTACACAGTTTTGTGCCAGCATTTGCGGAATTGTGAAGAATTATGTGACCCATGAGTGTGCATCTGCGAGATGTTTACAGTCTTGCACAAACTTGGCAGCATAATGAATAAGACGCTAGGAGCCCGAGATACCATGGTGAAACTCCCTCCAATTGTGATAGATTGCATTGATTAGTTACATTACAATGTAATCGTTCCCGTGATCATAATGTTAGCAAAATTTGTATGTTAAGCAAATGAATGAAATAGCAAATTAAATGGTCTGAGATACATCTGCACACCTGCATTTTCAGGTCTTAATTTTGAGTTGCATGCGTCTTAAGATACAAAAAACCTGTCACGCCTTTCACTAGGAATATCACTGACTGGTATTAGCACAACTAAACTGAGAGGCGCGGAGTCTAACGCACCACCGGTGTTCGCCAGGGACCCCTGCAAGGAGGTTTGGACTTTGCTGCGTGTGATGCACACGTCACGGTTCTCCCAGATAGTTACCAGTGCAGTGAATGGAGAGTAGTCAAACAGGCCGAGTCGAAACCAGAGGAGCACAGTACAACAGAGAGAAGGCAAATCGTAGTCAGGAACAGTCCAAGGGTCAAAACCAGTGCGGGCAGCGAAGAACAAGTGATGACCCTGAAGAGAAGTCAAACAATAGCCAAGGAGTCAATACACAGGAGTAACACAGGAACAACCATGCTGGAGCTGGAAGAACCAATACTCTGGCACTAAACATGTGTCAGAGGCTGCCTTATATACCCTAATGTAACTCCTGAATGGGTTAGGGAGATTTAGGCGGTTTAGACATGCTGGCTGCAGACAGGTGAGCAGAGATAGAGTTCTGCTACTAGGCAACAGGACGTGGATTACGGAGAGAAGGTGTCTGTCTACGGTGCCTGTGGAGAGCGCGGAGACTGCACCTGACAAAACCTTAAAGCTGGCAAATAGATGCACCTGCAGCAAATTTGCATCAATCCTCATCATCACCATCAACTCCAAGACCTGCATTTAGTATTATATAGGAGTGAAATTTATGTCTTAAAACAAATGTATTTCAAGATCCAAGTCCAAGTCTGCTCATCTCTACTACACAAGGCACTGCAGGATACGTCACATAATTATGTGGATATAAATTCTCAAAAGAACGCACAGGAAAAAAAACTTCAATTAATGTCATCTGTTAATAATATTGGCAATAATAATAAAACAGTTTAAACAAAAAAGTGTTTTTTTTTTTACTTTATTTTACCCCATAAAATACATTTATTAGGACATTCTTTATGTCTACTTATTATAAAATACATTTTTACAGTTGCTCCTGATTGCATACACATACGCGACTGTCATCACTAGTTATCAGGACTTAGACTAGCCCTGTAGCTGGAGCAAGAGATACGACAGAAAAACAAGTACCTTTGAGATGACCAAAGCTTGAATTGGACGTGGCTGTGTGTGCTCGAGTTTGGCATGCCCTTACTGTACATTAGCTACGGGCAAATGCCCCGTCCTTGTTCTGTTCCATCCCAGAAATCATAGGCTATAGTAAGTGTCCTTTGTGTATGAGGATGAATAGACCATTGCTGCATTTAGTTGCATATGATCTGGTTCTGGGCATGCACAGATTAAATTTGCAGATTATACGCACAAATTCGGCAATTACATTCTTTGGTGAATCAGTCCCTGAGAGTGTAAAAGTGTCATAAAGGTGATATCATTGTGACTGTTAACTTAACAAATTTGCCCAGAATCAGCAATTTTCAACACAGCATATCTGTAAGGCTATTTGTCCTTATTCCTGTGTGGTCGTTTTATACATCTGATAACAGGTGAGTAAAAGGAACATGTAGCGGATTTAGTGAGGGTGGCAGATGGGTCAAAGCCATAATTAGACAAGTTGTGCCCTGTGCGAGAGAGAACATTTAAAACCACAAACATAAGAGTTCTAAAACCATAGGTTAGTGTTATGACCACCAGAGCGTAATAAACTTGTCGAACTAGCGGAAGAGGTCTTCACCTATAGCAGCCGCCTTTCCCGTAGAGACTGGTTATGCTCACAGGTACTTGGATGCCCCCAGGTCTTATACTCAGTGTAGTACAAGTTTATGGTCACACAGCAGCTCACAGGAGTGAAAGGTAATACACGGAGTAGGGACAGGCCAGAGGTCTGCTGTCTGGAACACAGATGGTAATGTCTGAGAGGGATGCGGATAGGTTTTTTGAATTCTGATTTGATTAAAGCCCTGAAAGTCAATGCAAGGCCTCAATCCACCATCTTTTTTTGATATAAACATCCGGCTCATACTGGGGACTTTGAAGATCTAATAAAACCTTTTTCCAGATTTTCCTCTACATACTTTTGCATGGCCTTGGTCTCTGGACCAGAGAGTGAATACAACCTCCCTTTGGGTAATCTAGAACCTGGAATCAAATCAATGGCACAATCAAAATCCCGATGTGGAAGCAGAGAGTCAGCTGCTTTTTTTAGAGCACACATCCTGGAATTCATGGTACTGAGGAGGGAGCCGCTCAGACAGAGGTTGCAGAATCCGGAGGGGCAAGGTCAAACAAGACTGCAAACAATGGGAACTCCATTGAGTAATCTCCTCTGCAGCCCAATCCACTACAGGGTTCTGGAGGGAGAGCCAAGGATGGCCTAATATTAACGGAACAGATGGACAATTAATGAGGTAGAAAGACAGGGTTTCTGAGTGAAGAGCACCCACAGTTAACTGCAGCAGGGGAGTTTCATAAACAATTTTGCTGTCAGGCAATGGACCTGCATCCAGGTCACAGACAGTGATAGCAGAGTCAAGCTTCACAGAAGGGATCCCGGAAGAATGAGCAAATCCGATGTTCCGAAAGTTGCCAGCGGCACCACTATCTACAAAAGCTGAGACAGCCACAGAACAAGCACCGTGGGTGATGCATGAAGGAACTACGACTGCATTTTTGGAGGAGATGATTTGCAGACCTTGGCGAACTTCCTCCTTATTCCCTAGGCTTGCTCTTTTCCAGATTTGTTAGGACAGGAGCTGGAAAATTGACCCTTGATGCCACAGTAGAGACAAATGCCTTGGGTCCGTCTTCTATTCTTTTCTTTAGAAGAAAAACAGTATGCTCCTAATTGCATGAGCTCTTCAGTGTCCATTGATGCAGGAACAAACGCAGGTGAAAAAGATGGCACCTCTTTTTCCGCCTTCCTCTCCTTGATCCGTCTGTCAATTTTGATGGCGAGCTGCATCAGTGTCTCCAGAGATGTTGGAGAAGGGTACTGCACAAGAGCGTCCTTGATCTGTTCTGACAACCCTAAGCAAAATTGGCTACGTAGCGCTGGATAATTCCATTCGCTGTCAGTAGACCATCGCCTAAATTCAGCACAATACTCCTCAGCAGAGCGCCGGCCTTTCTTCAAGGCCCTCAAATGAGCCTCAGCCAAGGCCAGTTGATCTGGATAATCATAAAGCAGTCCCAAGGCGTTAAAGAAAGCATCCACTGACTGCAAAGTTGGACTTGCTAGAGCCAAACTAAAGTCCCATGACTGTGGATCACCCTGGAGGAGGGAAATGATGATACCAACCCTTTGCTGTTGAAAGCCGTAAGACCGAGGTCTCAGGCGGAAGTAAAGCTTACAGGTCTCTTTGAAATTCCAGTACAGAGCTCTGTCCTCAGAAAACCTGTCTGGCAAATTTAATTTAGGTTCTGCCACATGTGGCAGAGTGACTTGTGAAGTTCTGGAAGCTTATTCCTGTGCAGATAACTGATGCGATAATCACTGAACCTTCTGAGACAGAGTCTGAATTTGACCAGCCAGAACTTGGGCTGGAGTTGGACTGGTTCCACTCTCGTCCATCTAATCGAGTTCCTCCTTTTAATTTTGGGCCAGTTATAATGTTAGGCTGCCGTTCTCGTAATAAACTTACAGAACTAGCGGTAGAGGTCTTCGCCTATAGCAGCTACCTTTCCCATAGAGCTTGATGTGCTCACAGGTACTCAGATGCCCCCAGGTCTTAACTCTATTGTAGTGTAAGTTTATTAACAAAACCGCAGTGGCAGGGCCGGAGGAGGCAATTCAGAGAATAACGGATGGTCAGACGTAAGCCAAGGCCAGGGGTCCGAAGCAAGCAGAGTAGTCAAAGACAGGCCAATAGGTCAGAGCTGGCAGCAAGCAGAGATATCCAAATAACAAGCAGAGGTCAGGGCAATCAGAGTTCAAGCAGGTCCAAAACAAAGCCAAGGTCAACAACAGGAGATCTATCAGTAGTAGGCAACTCAGCACACAGCACACAGCAGGTCAGCAATCCACAGGGAGTTAAACGCTATAACCGGCAGGGAGGCTAAGCCCTCCCTGCCTTAAATACTAAATGCAGTCAATCAGAGACAGGGACAAGTATGACCTAACCAGCCACCAGGCGCTGCTTAATAAATGTAGTAATGCCTTCCTTAGCCCGCAGGCTTGATGATAATTAAAACGCACGTGCCCAGCTGCCCTGTGTTGCCGGGACGCGGCGAACTGACATATTGGCATCCGGCCGTTGCCCTAGCAACGGTCGGGCCGGAAACCGGAAGTGAAGGGACACCGGGGGCAGGAGAATGTCACCGTCGCGGCTCATAACAATAAGCCATGATTATTCCACTAAAACACATTTTTATTATTATTTTTTTAACTGAACCAGATGTAAAAGATTTGTAAATTGACTATAACTATAACTATATAGCGTGGAGCCTATTATTGCAAATGTTCTTTCTGATCAAACTGTTTTTAGAAATCTTTTCTTTCTGTTCTAAACAAATATTAATTTTATTTTCAATGCATCTATTGTATCAGCCCGCACCACTTCCCTTGCAGCATATTGCATATATTCACTGCTAATAATGTAAAATCCCTGTATTGTGATTCTGTCGTCTTATGCATTTGTAAAGATTAATGGCAAGGTTATCAGAGAGATCTTTTTATTTAACTTTAAAGGCTAATTGTACTTAAAAAGAAATTTCACAATTTGCTTATATGAATGATGAGGGTCCCTTCCCATGAGCCTCCGTGTTCAGATGATGAACCAATATGCACAGCCACAATTGTAAATATGTTTAAAAGTAAGTTACCGAGATGGTTTTTGAAATAAATTGGTTATGCTTGGTGGGCTGAAGAGGTGGAATTACATGAAGCAGAGGAAGGTGATACTAAGTGCAGAACTTTGACATTCAGGTAAGAAGGGATGAGAAATTAATTTTAAAATCCACTACTTTATAAGTGATATTAACATTTAATATGTTTGAAATGTTAGATATCTCTTGCCATAAACATTTGTAAATATTGTAAAAATATTTAAAGAGACCCACTCACCAAGACGTATTACTGCATTGTATGTAACGCATAGTGCTTTCCATATGCTAAAGACTTTGGGATATATTTACTCAACTGCGGGTTTGAAAAAGTGGAGCAATCAGATTCTAGCTGTCATTTTGTAGAATGTACTAATGAAGCATAGTGGCTTAGTGGTTAGCACTTCTGCCTTATGAGTTCAATTCCCCACCATGGCCTTATCTGTGAGGAGTTTGTATGGTCTCACTGTGTTTGCGTGGGTTTCCACCGGGTGCTCTGGTTTCCTCCCACACTCCAAAAACATACTGGTAGGTTAATTGGCTGCTAGCAAATTGACCCTAGTCTGTGTGTCTGTCTGTCTGTCTGTCTGTCTGTCTGTCTGTCTGTGTGTCTGTCTGTCTGTCTGTGTGTGTGTGTGTGTGTTAGGGAATTTATACTGTAAGCCCCAATAAGCAGGGACTGATGTGAGTGAGTTCTCTGTACAGCGCTGCAGAATTAGTGGCGCTATATAAATTAATGGTGATGATAATGATGAATGATAGCTAGAATCTGATTGGTTGCTATAGGCAGCATCTCCACTTTTTCAAACCCGCAGTTTAGTAAACATACCTCTTAGACTACATTTCTGAGATAAGGGGCATTTTGCACTCTCCCCTTGGCAGTTTTGTCCTTCTCTGTCCTTTTTCCCATTTGCATTCACTGGAAAGTACACAAAGCAGGGCATCAACAAAACTAGTGCTTAGGAGAATGGTAGAATAAAGAATAAGAGTCTAGTGCATGTTTGGAATTATCAGGTGAATCTGAGAAATGGCATAGCAGAAGTAAATACAATTCAGGATTTAATGTTAATTTAATGAATTTTAGTAGTGGATTTTAAGTTTTGGGTTTTCTTAAACCCTTGCCAGTAAGGAATTTTATACACAAAATGCAGTAGCTATTAAGCATATCATTGTATACAGTTTAAATTATTCCTACTAAAAAATAGTTTTAAGCGTAAGCAAAAAAAATGATCATGCATTTAATATGTTGTATAAAAAATGGTATTTAGAACACTTTCTGTAATGGAGTTATAACAATGATATATGTTTTGAAGAATTCTGGGGTTCCTGGCTTTATTTGGATAAAGAAATTGCAAAACATGTCTCTTGGCTATTATAAAAATTTATCAAATTGCAACCTAATTGTAAGGCAACATGAAAGCTAAATTAGCTCTGTTGGAATCTATAAATGTGTACAGTGTTTTTCAGACATTTAACCAGCCTAACGGGTCAAATTATTATTTTACCACTAGGAGCAGAACATAGTGCTTCTAATTTCATACTAGTAATCCAGTTAGTAGCTCGTGCAGGGAATTATATTTCTATTTTTTATTTTTTATATTTTACTTATTGTTATTCTGTGTAAAAATCATGCAGCTAGGGGTACTCTTTTTGGGCCTATTGTAATACAACTACTATGACCTTTCATCTGGTTTTGAATGCTAAGAAATTGAGATATGGCATGCTGCACAAATCAGGAAAGGAAAGAAAGGGGAAGGGAGGAAATTACATGACCACAGAGGTCTCCGTACACCCAGGCCAACCAAATGACTAAAGCATTAGGTGTAAGGGCTAATAGACACACTATTATAATAATGTCCGGGAGACTCCCGAATTTTTGGGAGTTCTCCCGAACTCCCGAGAGAGCAGGCAAAAATCCCGGATCCAGTTGTCCCCAGTGTTCAAGACGGGGCCACGATTGGGCGTTTCTCCCCGTCCTCTGCTGTGATTGGCTAGATTTGCCTAAGATTGACAGGGGCGGAGCCTAACAGCGCACCACGCATGGCCACGCACCCCTCGACGGACCTCCTCTTGGACAGCTGCCTTCAAAAGTAGGTAAGTATGTACTATTATAGATAGGATACTGGAGGGGATATATTTGCAACATAGACCATTCGATTCCACATTTAACACCTGGGGGTAAATGTATCATACCCCAGTTTCTTCAACTCGTGGGAGTTGAAGAAACCGGGGTATGATACATTTACCCCCTGAAGTTTTATTATTATTATTATTATTATAAGATGATTTATTTGTTATATATATATAAATGAATGCCTGATGTGCATTGTTAACCAGTTTAGTAGTATTTTTGTTTCTTTTCGAATAATACACGAAAAATAAATTATTAATAAATAAAAAGCAAGTGCTTTTCAGTCACTGTAAAAATATAGGCCTATGATATTGATTGACTCACACTTTGATTTGATCGTTTTTATATATTTCTTACCATGCTCTTTGGAAGCTTCCAGACAAAATCCAATACGCAGCTTTGGATAATGCTTATAACCGCAGTAACAGCTATGGGATATACAATACTTTTCTAAAATGGCACAATAACTGGCTTGATTATTTAATGTTTGTTTATTGTCGATATGGGTTATGGGTGTATCTTTCCTGAAGGCTGATGACTGCAAATGGATTGAACAGCTGGCGTGCCCTACTATCGGGAGGTCAGAGAACAGAAAGCATAATATAGAACATTTACATGCTTTTCATAATATGGAAAGCACTAAAGCAAAAATAAATGCCACGATAACATTTTCATTACAGAGCAGAAACTTATAATGCTGCTTATTTCAGTAGGAGACAGATAAAGGGCTAAGAAAAATCTCTTCCTGTTAGCTGATAATGCAGCCTTAATTGGGAAGTGAAAATTGAGGTCATTAAATGTGCAGAAGCTGACATACTGTTAGTAACAACCATGCAAATCACAGCCGTCTCTTAAATATACAGCCAAGTTAAGGTTCCTTTCATACTGACTGGCAGATCGTCTTCACAAAACAGCAGGATATACAATCAGGTGAAATTTGTGTCAGCCTGAGCTTGTGCCTGAATCCTATGTTAGCAGCTCCAAAACAATACAGTGGAAATATAATATTACAGCTTCTATTTATTTAAGGATAATCCTACAAGATTATGATAAATTCAGAAACACTAGTGTATGACAGATGTGATTCTTGACATGAGCATTCTAAAAGGGAAACTAATATCTTACTCTGCACTTGAATAGATAGTTACAAGTTTAAAAATTAAAGAAACTTAAAAAAATGAAAGGAAAGAGTTCTTCTGCATTTTGCTTGTGTTTGTGAATCTGTAAAATAAGTACTGTGTACTAAAATGCGCTCAATCAGACTAGAGGAAACAATCAATTCACAAGGAAATAGTGACTTTGCTGAAGAATGAGGCATGGATTTTTAAACATGCATACAGGCAGCCAAATTTAAATTCAGGTACTGCATTGGCCATTCAGGTTCTACACTAACCAACCAGATCACACTGTGTACTGGTCACTATGCTCTCCCCACCACATTTGGAATGACCAATGACCTCACACATGTATAAAAGAAGAACATTAGCTGACTATACTCTCTATCCTCACAGATTAATGGAATTGATAGGATTTTGGATGTTTCACTCATGATAAATTAGTCAGACAATTTAGTCAAAAATTACTAAATTGGACAACTAAATTTGGGATAAATAATGGGTGCTTTCTTATACAAGGGCCTTTGTCAGCTATGTTTATTTTTCTTATCTGCCTTATGTGGCTATTTAATATTATTTCTGTAGGCTATTTTAAATTTATTCACCGTGCACAAATGTTATTGGATGCACAGTGAACAGTATGGGGCTGATTCATGAAGGCGCACAAAAATAATGCAATGTGCGTTTTTTTAAAAAGTGCATGTGAAACGGGTATTTGCATGTGTGGTACGTGTGGTCTTGAATATGGGTAGAGGTCTGCTCTGCTCTACTAAACAGACACTGCAGGATATGTTCAATACATATGAGGAATATAAACTCACAAAAGAACGCACAGAAAAAAAACAAAAAAACTATGCAATTATAGTCATCTATTAATAATATAATCATTAATGACAAAACTTTGGAAAATGTTGTTTTTTTTCCCCCATGAAAAACATTTCTTAGGATATAATTAATCTCTACTGTGCATAAAATAAATTTTTACAGTTGCTTCTGATTGCAGACACATGTTCTGGCTACATACTCAGCCGTCATCACTAGTAATCGGCAGTTAGACTACACCTGTAACTGAAGCGGCAATACGGCTATAAAACAAGTACCTTAGAGATGCTCAGAGCTTGAATCGGACACTACTCTGTGGGCTCAGCTCGACACACCCTTACTGTACATTGACTACAGGCATATGCTCCTTCCCCACCCCGTTCCCTCCTTGAAATTGTAGGCTTGCAAAAGTGTCCTTTGCGCTCACAGGTTACTTGAATGCTCTTGTGATCTGTAGCAGAGTAATTGTGCGCTTTATATGCAAAAAAAATGCCACTTACACTCCTTAATGAATCAGGCCCAATATGTTTCTTTTTATATTTTTACAATAAAGTTTTGTTTCTTTTTGAAGCTCAGAACTGTGAATTCTCACTGACTAAAACATAGATTCTGAGTTCCGTACTTCAATTCACAATATATTATTAGTTACAAAATGGCAAAATTCCTGCGGACAAATAATCTAATTTCAGCCATCTGTTTGGCGCTAAGCACCGAAGGGCCTAATTAATTTGTGATTTTCATATGTAAGCTGCTCTTTTCCTAAGAGGCAGATGTGCCATGCTATGTATTCCACACATGAAAAATTATTTGCAGACAAAGTTTTATAGGGAAAAGCAGATGCTGCAATTGCTGTTCACTGGTGGGTTAGCTCATACATTGTTATTCACTTAAGCAAAAGTTATACATTGTTTGCAATTATAGCATCCAACATACACTGTTTCATTAATAAGCAGTAATAGTCTCTGCAGCATTCACAGTAGAGGTACAGAGGGAAGAAAGGTGGATATTAAAGGGAAATATTCAGTGATATATAATGTATTATATATGTTTTGTATGTTTGTTCACAAAAATTTTATCTTTTTTTGTGAGATATATGCGAGTTATGGGTGGGGAAATAACCCCTTTGAATCTATTTTGCACACCTGAAGAAAGATGGAAGTTTAAGTCTGAGATTTTTTTTTTGCTACCTGTATATATATAAATTGTTGTTTGATGTGCATTGCTGACCAATTTAGTGCACTGTTATTGTTTATTTTCTAAAAATACATAGAGACAAATAATTAATAAAAGAGAATGCAAGTGGGAGATAGAATCACACAATGAGGGAAGGTTGAGTAAGGAGATGAAACAATACAGATGCATAGAATTAGTAGGTTAACAAAGAGTAGGTTAACAAAGATGCAATTTTTTGTGACTTGGCATACATGCTTCATGACTTATTACACTTACTGAGTGGCTTCATAGAGGGCTGCGGAAACATTCCTGCCATCTCTAAACTTCTATATGTCTCCTATATGAAGAGTAGATTGGTGACCTATTTGCATTTTTCAAACTGCAAAGAGAATCATTGGCCAGGAAAGAATGAAGTTAGGATAACAGGAGGAGGAGACAGAACATAGACTTAGAGAAGGAAGGGCATGGGGGACAGCCTAATACACATGGGAAACAATCACAACCATAGCACCTGCACATTATGAATAAAACTTTCCTTATGGAATGGGGCCAACCTCACTTCATTAAGGAGAGCAAAGCAAAAAAAAAGTAGTAGATCTTCTCCTTGACAAACCATTTTACAATGCAAGTTGTGCAAATTATTTTATTATTTTGCACTTAAGATAAATGCTGCCTGTTTCTTCATGTAGTACACAAATACTTGATAGCTTTATTTTTTTTACACTGAAATTTAAAGTTGATCTATGACATGACCTACCCCAACTATAAATCTGTACCCACATTTTAAAATTACCTCCACCTCCAATGCAACATAGTTTTGCCTTGGTGCAAATTTACTCCTTTTTTATGCTTTTCTCTCCTTAATGACTCGGGCCCTTCATCTTTATGCAATAGGCAATGTCTGCTGTCTACTTAGCACCTCATCATAGCTTACATCTACAAACAGTTTCCAGAGTCTCACCGTCTCCTTAAAGGAAGTTTAAATAAACAAACTTTTCTATGGTGGTAAAACATATTCACAGACTAAACACCATTTGATGGCCGATGTTCTTCTCTGAGTATGTTACCCATGGGTCATATACTGCCAAAATGTACAGTATGGAAGAATATGATTTAACTTTTCGTTAGCCATTTTAGTAGATTTTAGTAGAAATTTTCCTGATTGACTGTTCTTTTATCAGCTAGGAGGACGCTATGGGCCATTTGCATTTCTGGTTAATAATTTTACCTATGTACAAAAATTTACAGAAATAAATTCTGATACTTGAAATAAGACTTAGAACAATAAATGTCTGTTGAAAGATATAGCTATTGCTGCAATTTGGAAGACATGTTATGAGTATCTGGCATTCCATAGTAGCACCTGTATGCATAGAAACCCTAATTTCAATCCACAATTTGTTTCTATGGTTACAGATGTTTCTAAGGAGTGTCAGATATTCACATATCTGCCAAATGAGAGCAACATCCATGCCTTAGACTTCCATCTGCTCTTTTTTGGGTAAAAGTCCTATCACAAGTGTCAGGAGTTTTTATTCATGCAACCATAAGGTACAACATTGTCATTTGACCTTAGGACACTTGAAAAGTAATGATAATAAGGGTAGGTTGAAGCTGCTGTTGCTTTAAATGTCAAATTTACTCTAGTTTTTCAAAATGTCATTGCTTTAACTGCATAGAGCTATGGCTGGATATAGCATAAGACATGATAGGCTTGTGCCCAGGAGCATCAGAGACTGTACAACACACTAATCAAAATTTCATCAGCATATGGGGTGTGTTTGTGGTGGAGAAATGTCAAATTACTGAAGGTGACAATCTATTTGAGCAGGAGCTGAATTGTCTATAGGTCTATGTATATTCAAATTCATGGTGGGATCTGATTTTAAACTGTGTATTGTTCTCTGGCATTTTATTATTTTTTGGTAATCGTCAAAGATATTCAGTATGTCTAGATCCAGTATATCTAACTTACAAACCCAGTAGACAGGCACCGCAAACCATCTTGTTTTGCATTCGAGTGTATAGATGGTTCAACTAGCACAGTTCAAGAAGTAAACCTGCTTTCCATATAAGTGCACCTAGATGATATGGCATTTAACAAAATAGGAAGTATAATACAAGGAATCAGATGAAATGAGAAGTTAGAATACTCACAAGAGACTGACACACTCTTCATCCAAATTGCACAGTTTATATAGACAATTTCTTCTTACATGTAGCTTATTACATTGTTACACAGACAGTTACATTAATCAGGGTGGAGTACCTGCTAGCAGAGAGAAACTGTCACAAACAAACTTTTTAAACGTACATTTATTCCATATCTGCAGAGCCTTGCTGTGCAGAATATCAAACAACTTTTAAAAATATTAAAAGCAAAATAATATACAACAAATATTAATATAATCACATTTAATTCATCCATCTTCTAGTTTTCCCATCACATACGTTACAGAGGAGGCTTAAAAGTCTGAAAAAGTGAATTGTTTAAAATGTAAACATTACATCAAAGTAAATCTCCTAACGCTTTAGAACCACTCCTTCTATTATATTTAATATTTCCACTATTCTCCTTAAATACTGCTTGGCATATCTTTTTTTTAAAGCATAAAATAATCCTGAGAACAAGAAGACTACTTTTATTTTCCATCAATACATTTTTATTGAGAAGTGTTTGCAAGGGTATGGGGTACAGAACATAAGAAGGGAGTCAAACAATAAAAAGAGGGAAATGGGGAAGGAGAGGGGAGACAAGGGGAGGAAGGGGATGTAGTTGTTGTTCAATAAGTATTACAACACAACATAATCCACAGATAATAAAATTCAAAAGAAAAGAGGAGATATTGTCAGTCCTTTGTAGAGTAAACATGACATTGCCCAATGCAAAAGTATAAACCTTTCTAGTTACAGCACGAAAAAAACAATGATCTACTAAATATCCCGAGGGGAGTCAGATAAGGCTTGAGGCGAATGAGTAGGAGAGGGGAATGGGGTCCTCCAGATGCTCCAGCTCCTCCTGGGGCATACATGTGCCACTTAAACCACTTTATTGTGGGAGCCGAAGCGGAGTTAGAATAAGGCATGGAGATCGTCTCCATCTCAAAACTATGCTGGATTTTAGAGAGGATTCTAGGCAAGGTAGTGGGAGCAACAGCTTTCCAATTGTGAGCTGACACTGCTCTGGTCACTGTTAGGATATAACCAAGGAGATATCAGTCATGTTTAAGGACAGAGGTGGGATAAAGATGGAGTAGTGTTATGCCTGGACCCATCCAAAACAGTGGAAATTAAATAAAAAACCTCTTACCAAAGTGGGTGTCTGATGGGGCATGTCGAAAAGACGTGAAATATATCAGCTGTTTGGTCGCATTGACACCAGCATGATTTCATTTGGGAGGGCCACATAACCTGGCTGGGGTGAGGTATAATCTGTTATCCAGTTTAACTTGCATCTCTGTGTGATTAATACACCTTGATATCCAGTGCGATGTAGTATAAATAGTTTCTCACTGCTGGGGGGAAAGGTTAAGGTGGAGGTCAAACTCCCATTTAGTTTGGGATGGGGTCTTTGTGGGTACTATGAGAGATTGAAAATACTGATGCCAGAAAGTTATTCCTTTCTGTAAGCTCCAATGGGGCAGGGACTGATGTGAGTGAGTTCTCTGTACAGTGCTGCGGTATTAGTGGCACTATATAAATAAATAGTGATGATGATGATGATAGCAATGTCAAGCTCAACTACAGATTGGGTGGCAAGCAAGTAATGCATAGATAGACACAAGTTCACTGCGTAAGCATGAGCAAACAGCAAAGCACTCAAACAAATATCAGCATAGGAGCTCAACAAGTATGTATAGGGTAGAAGGACAGTGGACAAACACAAGACATAAGGAAGATAGGAAACTGCCCATGAGAGCTTATATTCTAGAGGGAAGGTAGATGAGAGACAGTAGAAGCAAATGGGACACAAGTGGAATGTGACGGGACTCAAGTGGAACTGTGTAAGAATAAGATATAACTTATATATGTATGCCAATCTTTTTCACTTTGCTGTACATACTAAGAAAAAAGAAAATACTATTATTAAGGAGATGTTTTGCTTTAATTATCAGTTGCCTTTCAAAGCATACAGATGAAGCCAAGTTTATTTCACATTGTCAGTATTAGTCCCATGTACACAGTTGGTATTTTGACATTTTAAATGGCACATTCATATGTGAAAACATAACACTAGCTGAACACAGCAGAGCAATGAATGATGGTTATGCAGAAATGCATGGTCAGTGAACACAGGTTTTTCAAACAACACATAATGGATCAATAATGACAACACAACTTAAAAGAAACTTCAATTAAGAGTTCAAGTGCAGACATGAGCTCAATGGAATCCAGAAGTATATGAATTAGCTATCAATAATAACAACAAGTCATGCATGCTGCACTACTGAGCCATCAGGCGTTTTCTTAAGAGGCTGTCCTATTTTGCGAAGGTATCAATAATTTATCTGCTGTGCTCACATAGTGCTGTGTTCATACATGGAAATGCCTTGTTGGCTAATATCGCTCATGTACAGAGGGCTTAACTCCCATTCAGTTATAATGTGACTTAACCCAATTAAATGTGAAAGAAACATGGCTAAATACATATATAGTATGTAAGTATGTATATAAATAAAGTAGCTTATCTAAAGACATCTTGGCCCTGGTGCAAACTATGATCTGGGACCCTCTTCAAATCTCACCATCACTACTACTACCACACACAAAACACATACTAACACAACAACTTTCCCTTTTCTTACTCATTTTCCCTACTCAATTTTATCATTTTTAATATATTTCGCCAAATAAAAAGGAATAAATGGATACTATTGATATATGTGTTTTTAAATATACTTAATAAAGTTTTGTAATTTTAATAGGGATTGTATCCTGTATCAATTGTGAACTATAGAGTGCCTCTATAACAAGAGAACTTCTTTTTCTTATCTTTATAAAAATATTTCCCTTTGCCTTTTGTCTGCCCCTCTGCCTGCCCTGATATAATGTTATCATTGAGTCACCAAGGACTTTGAACCTGGTAGCATTTGCTGCAACATCTACCCTTGCTGTAATTGTATAACACTGGGTAAACAATGAAGACGTTATGCTGTATCAAACATTGATTATACCAAGGAATTTTAGTCATTAATCCGATTCTGTGACTGCCTGTGGAATGCAATTTAACATGTATATGGCAGTGTATATCAATAAGAACATTTACTGAGTAAACAAATATGTTATAAGATTGAAAGAAAGCCATGCTACTATAATTATATAATCAGTCCTCCCATATAATGTCTGAAGATTGACGGAATGGTGAAAACTGTTCTGTGAAATATGCAGCTCATTGTGCATTTGGCCTCAAAAGTTTGCATGTTTCTCCAATGCAACTTAAGTGCTTTGCACAAAATGTCCTGTCATTTTTTTTTATTTCCACCAATTATATTTGGCTGGCTCAGATATTTCCCTTTTTTACACCAAACAGACCACAGAGCAGGAGGAATAGTCACTGCTGTTGTCCAAACTCTTATTTAAAGGCTAAAAAATCCAGAAAATGCGGAATGTGAATTTACAAATACAGCGTGAAATGTGATTCTGCGGCAGAACAAAAGCACAATTTTTGGATCATATCACTGACATTTTGCATCTAAACTTGATTTGCGTAAAAAAATAAGCAATTTTGCTCATACCAAAATATGACAAAGGTTTAGTTGTACTTTAATTTATATTAGAGAAGGAGAATTGCAGTACAGTAACTGATGGTTGTATAGTATTATCATTCCTTCATGACTGCATTGTCTACAACATATGTCAATCCATGTGTTCTCCTCTTAGATTGTATACCTTGGGGATAGCATGATTATTTCTAAACAATTTCAGTGTCCCAATTTCCCCTACACCTTGCTGTGTATAAACACCTTCAGGCAACACTGGCTGGAGCAGCAAATATCCATGTGTCAGAGCTGATTTCTTAAAAGGGAAGTTTACTTTGCAGAATAATCTCACAAAACATGTTTAGTCTAGTGACAGATTGTGGTACACCTGTAAGACAGAGTCTAGAGGAGATGGAACCACAGATGCTTTGGTATATTATTAATTAAATCTATAAATATATGGTATAAGCTTAATCGACCAAGCCAGTAAACAACCTGCTGTGTTTTGTTTGTTTTTTATTTAGAAATTACCAAATTAGTTTGTTTTTATTTAGTGGACTAAATTATTTATATGAAGAGCTAGAAGTTGGTTATGAAATAAATTAATACAATCTTAAAGTACCATTGAAATATGTAAGATCACCCTTTGTGTACATTATTATCTCGAAGTGTTATAGTGTATCTACCCATTCTTTGAAATACATAACAACTTTATTTTATCATATCACTTTATTTTATTTTAAAGTTGAATGTCATTTGAAATATTTGAGGTTTCCTCTGAATGCCAAAATACCTAAAAATATGATGAAGTTCAATGAGATGGAAGAATTTCCAAAAGAATTACTTTTTCCAGTGAAAATTAGATATATCAAACACCCATTCACATATGTAATGCAGCTTTCCACCTTCAGATGACTTTAATTTATTGACTTGGGCATGCTGACCTGCAAGTTGTACTAAATACATAGTATTATGCTTTTGGACTCCCTTCTTTATGTGTCAGATGTACCTTTATATCATCAAGCAGTGTTGTCTATTCAATTGCCCTTGGTTACAACATACCTCTGCTGTATTCTCTGCATTTAATACTATAGAACCCAGCTTTGTGCTGCATCACAAGCCAACAAACATAAACAACTGTCTCTGAGAATATAAAGACAAAATAGAAAAGGTTGAAAGAAAAAATGTAATATACTGAGTGAAAGTGGCACGGGAGCAGGTGCAAGCCAATAAATTTAAGTCACCTGAAGGTGGAAACCCACTTCACACCTAACTTTACAAGATAAAATGGAAAAAGTGTAAGATATAGTTTGCGTTACCTCATATTTTTTCTTTTGCATAGTAAGTTTAGCTAAAATGGACTAACATGGTCACATTGTTGTTTTTTTTAAAAAAATGTAATGGTGTTGTGGGAGTCGAACCCTCAAGGCCAGATATTGATGTTACTAATTGCACATCTGATAATTAAAAAGACAGATCCACTGAATGACATGCTGCGACCAAGCTTATTATTGCCATACAGTTTCATTGTACATGTGCAGATCTGCTTCCTATCAAACCAAATTATATTCATTGTTCTATCATATAATTATTTTTTTAAACCTCTCTTCGCAAAATTACTGACAATTGTACACCATTCATTTTGAAGAATAACTTAAGACACTGATTCAGATGGATTTTTTAAGAACGCTAGTTATTTCACAACCTTTATATTGCTAGACAACAGTCTTTGAAAACATAATGCTGATCAAAAAGTCTTTTCACCCAACACTTTTTTTTTTTGTATAAATGCATTTGGTTGCCTGAAAAAATATCTGCAAAACAATGGTGTCTCGTACAGTTGCTTAGTGCAAATGAGAAAGCTTTGCTTGACAGTAAACTGATAGAAAGGTCAGAAAAAGAGGCATCTCTAGTGGAATAAAAACATTAAGTCATTCGAACAAAGGTCACTTAGCTCTACTTGTATGAGCCTTTATCATCTATCTGACAAGGCCAACTAGATATTGATCATCTGAAGCGTCTTGGAAATCACAAGTGGAGCTTGAGCAAAGTGAGAGAGGGGAGGGGGGAATGTATGGTTAGGCTACTAAGAATCACAGTGTTCTTTTGTAATGTGATGTGAATTCTCCTAGGTCTATGTTTTTTTATGATCTGGCCCATTATGCTTGTGTCGTATGCAATTTCTCCACAATCAGCATGACGGGTTCTGCAATAGGGCTTTATAGAGCTCTAGGCCCTGTATTTTATAGCTAGCAGGTTTTCTTTAATGGAATATCTCATTATGTACAAGAGGCAAATATTGTATGTGACAGGAGGCTAGAGACACATACATCTGAAACTTAAAACGTGTAAACCCTCTCCCATCAGGACATTATGCTATGTTTGGCAAAGCAAAAGTACAATTTCAGGAAATTTATAAGACTTTAGAGAGTTAGTTCCAACTTTTAAATTTCCACTTGGAAGGTATTTGATTAGGATTTGGGTGAATTTATTTGTATGTGGGAAATTAAATATAAATATTTGCTCAACATTACCATTATTTATGTCATGTTCATATTGAACACAAACCAATGTTCCATGTACAAGGACAATAATATCACCTGTGTATCAGTAAAGTATAAAGTGTTCATATAGTAATAGCATCTATGGATTCACATAGACAGGAAGACCATAATGTTGTTCGTTTTCTATAGCTACAGTGGACAAGGTAACAATGGTCACCCTGCTTATTCAACTAATAATATATTTATCTTTTATTTTATTATAGGAACATCTCTTCTATTCCAATATTGCACACTGTGCTTTATGACTGTGAAATAATCCTTTTAACGGAATATGGAGCAGATGGACAGCAAGCCTTACCAACCATTATCAAAAATTAAGCACGAAATGGATCACGCTTACACCAGCTCTTCGGAAGATAGTGAAGACGAACGAAAGCCTAGACAATCGTACAACTCAAGAGAAACTCTGCAAGAATGTACACAAGAAATAAGACTAAATTACAACAGCCATAGCAGCAGGAAAAGGAAAGCAGTTGAAGATCCCAATCAAGGTAGTACAATGTTAATTAATTCAAACACGTAAGATGTTGATTAAATAACGCACTTACATACTTGATTGTAAGTTTTAGAGGCTGATAATTTTTTTGGATCTAGTGCATTTAGTTATATAGTAGCTATTAAATATAACATTGTGGAATTTATTTGTTGACTTGGAATTCTCATGTCCGGGACCCCTGTATTTTTCCCTGTACTCTGATTTACATTATCAGTTGGCCGAGGATGGACATCCTGGTGAACTTTGAAATATTATGCAAGAGCAATGCAAGTATATTGAGATCACTGATAAACTATAACCCATCGAATCAGCATTCCTGATCAACTTGCACTACTATAATTGCATTTTAACTAGTCAATTAACAAAAGAATACTATAAAATCATAATAACAATAGAAAACCAATAAACCAACAATTAATACTTTTTATTGTTACTTCATAAAGTTTCTTTACAAAGAATTTGGTGTAAAACTACAATCCCCGTCTTACTTTTATTAAGTCTGATAATTCTAATACAAATGTTGTCAATTATAATGTCAAGAATAAAAAGTACCAGAAAAGCACATTTGGGATCAACAAAATCCTAGACAGCACCTCTGTAAATCGAAGGTCTAAAGCTGCTCCTGTAGAGATAAAGTCTGTCAACAGCTGTAATAAAATAAAAACAAATACTAGAGTGACAGATCTAAGTAGAGATGGAAACATTTGTCCAGACTCACCCAACATTTGCAAATAATATGCCTCTTGAAAATTTAGGACAAGCAAAGGGCATGCAAGAAATGAGCAAATCTGCAAGAATTAACAAGAATCACATGTCTGTAGACCTATAAAAGGAACTTACAGCCGTCAGACACTCATTCTTTCTGGATTGCTCTATGGGTAAACATTTGAAAATGCTATTATTTGTGATTTTTGTTATATATGTTGTTCTAATGTCCAAGCAAAATATTGCTTGCAATACATTGATATTTTAATGAGACACTACTACTGTGATGTGATAGTCATTCATGAATCTAATTGCCTGTTCAAAGTAGTCAGCTGAGAATGAATATTTTCCACCAAGTGATGAGCCTAAATTAGGCATGTGCAAAAAAGGTGAATATGCTCTTATTGCTAAATCTACTGTGCAAGAAAACAAGCAATACTAGTGGCAATTAAGCCAATAAAAATAATACTCATCATCATCATCATCATTTATTTATATAGCACCACTAATTCCACAGCACTGTACAGAGAACTCCCTCACATCAGTCCCTGCCCCATTGGGGCTTACAGTCTAAATTCCCTAATATAGACACACACAGACAGACAGAGACTAGGGTCAATTTTTGATAGCAGCCAATGAACCTACCAGTATGTTTTATTTGAAGTGTGGGAGGAAACCGGAGCACCTGGAGGAAACCCATGCAAACACAGGGAGAACATACAAACTCCACACAGATAAGGCCATGGTCGGGAATCAAACTCATGACCCCAGTGCTGTGAGGCAGAAGTGCTAACCACTAGGCCACTGTGCTGCCCTGTACTCATGCATCCTTATCCTCGTCCAAGTAATTCAGAATTAGAAATATATAAGGGGTGGCAAACATTTGTCAACTATGCGCAGGCATATACAGGACTCAAGTGAGGGGTGAAGTTTTGCCTGCTAAGGATCTGTCTGTACATGACTTAGACAGAATTTGTGGAGGATGGAAAACACTGATGCAATGGTGACTACTGTATGCACTCATATACATGCTATCACTGATTTGCAATTTATATGTACTCTATTAGAGGTGTCTATAGGTCTCACCAATACCCACCACTAAGCTTAATTGCAAGGGAGACTGGATGGAGGAGACCATAACATAGGTTTTATCTCGCCCCCTTGTTTCCTAGGAAAGCCAGTGACAAGTTGTTTTAAGTTGGCAAGTCATCTATAGAAAGTTATTTGACCAAAGTAGACCTAAAATCTCCTGAGACAGCTAAAAATAGTCAAACACAATATAATTGCTAAGCATAACTCTTTTTACAGCACTAACAATAACAAAATGTCCAAGTCTATGTATCATGGCAAATATGGAGAAAAGTGCCAGGCACTTCCACTCATTCCTTCGAAGTTGCATTCTACCAACAAAAATGTTGCACTGTTTTCATTTTGTGAAAACAAAAATTATATTGAAATCACATTTTTACTAACAAACTTTTAAAACATGGAAGATATCCATCACAGATGTAGAGGGCAATTGTTTCCTAGACACATAGGCTCTCATAGAGATCACCACCCCCATGTGACATAATGTCCATCAGGAACAAGAACATTATTCTGATGATTAAATTAAATTAAGTTTCCGATTCATTTATTAAAGGCCCTCTTTTTAAAGCATGTTTCTCCTAACGCTAAATAGGTTGTACAAGTAATATGTTTGTTCTTAAAGTTATTCTACATGGGCCACTGTCAAAGTGGTCATTAATGATAAGATCTAGACCTTGGCTATTCTCTATAGACAATAACAACTACAGCATGACATTTATGTTGAAGGGAATTAGGGAGATTAAAATTTCACAGAAAACATTTATTGAATATTCCTTGTTCTGGCAAAGTAAATGTATAAAAATATACACTTAAATATTTGAAAATGTTGGTGTTCTTCATACAGAAGTAGCAAAAAATGTTTCTGCTCTTTAATTCTCTCTCTGTTTACTATATCTTCTGTAAAGCATTTTTTTATAAGCTACAACACAATCGGAATAAGCATATAGGTAATTTATTTCTAGAATGTTACAGGTCAGATTAGAAATGCATTGGCTCAACCATATTAAAATAATTTAAAATACATGTTGAGAATTGTCAATTCATTATTAATTGCAGTTTTTTTCCAAGCATGGGTTCAGTGTATTCACACAAATAGGCCCTATGTACTTTTTTTTTATTGCAACTCGTCATAGCACTAGGTAAGAACAATGGAAGAGGCTGCTATGCAGTAGGATTAATATTTGAATGCATTTTTCTTATAGAATTTACACTGATGTTTTTCCAACATTTATGATGCCATTGACTTAAATGCTACAGTGGCAGGCACCCACACGCTCTGTATTTATAGCTGCAGTCCTACTTGTGACATCAGATTACTTCTTGTGTAAGTGAGCACAGTGATCTTTATAATATAACTGACGGTAAACATAAAACATAAAATGCTTACAGTGACTGCAGAAAGTTATGGTGACTTGATCATGTATCGAAAATATCACTGTTTTGCCCATAGAATGCCCATAAATAAAAAATATATTTAATCAACTATGAAATAAAAGCATTAGCTCTGTCTCCTCCTTCAAAATCTAAAATTCAAAAGGAAAATCCCAGTGTCAGTGCATTGAGATCTTGAACAAATTAGTTTTCTTTTTGTGTCCCAGGGGAACTGTGTCTCACAACCTTATCATAATAGGCACAATCAGTTCTGTAACAGTCACACTGGTTTCCCTTTATGTACCTAATCAGAAACACTTCCTGCGCTAAAACCTTTGCGCACATTTGGTGAGTCTCCCCGGATATCCCATTGCAGGAGGTAATTTTGTACTTGACTTTATTTTAGACAAACTCCTAATAGCCCAGTCTCACTCCAACTAACCTTGTGACAAAGATGCACAGGCACTGATGTCTCATCTCAACCTGTATAATCTTTACGTTAATTGGCTTCTAAAACATCCTTCAGCTAATCAGTACACTCACTATTCTTTCCTGCACCTAATGTACTGATATAGACATGACCTTCGTCTCTGCCTATATAGAGAAAAATTAAGAATCTGGCTAAAAATTCGACAAAGACCTTCCCAGGTTATGGACTGGGTGTTCCAAAATTCAAAAAGTACTGTCAATCACCACAACTTGCCCAATGTGTCCAATGAAACACCTCTTTTACAAAAGAGTGGGTCTCTATAGAAGTACAAACGTCCTCCCTTTTATAACAAAACCAGAGAAAAACAAGCCTGTGCTCAGTATATCCCACATTATATATGGCACCAGCTGCTTGTCAATAAGCCCGCGCTCGGTATATCCCATATTGTATGTGGTACTAGCTGCATGGCAATATAAATGCCCATATATGTATACAAAAGAAAAAGACAGTTGTCAGCGCTTATTCTTTTCACTGCATATCTGTGTGTGTCTAGCAAAATGAAAACATGAGGTATTAGTTCATATTTTGATCAAAAAATTTAAGCCGGCATCCCAGCGCCAACCTCATTATATGCAGGTCCTGCAAAGTTCTGGTCTCCATTTTGTACACAAAGTTCTCTTTGCTTGGGCATCCGACAAACTTGCTTGGGAGTCTGATGTTAGATAAAGATGAATGAACTGAAAATTTAGGAACTCGCCCCATCCAGCTCCATGTGTTTAAAGATTAAGTGTACTGACCTATACTAAAAAATTTTTTTACATACTCTGTTGACCAAATTGATGGTGGATTTTAAATCCCAGCCCCCCCCCCCCTCCCCCACTCTACCACATGGAATTCATGACCACTTTTATAAACAACTCAGTAAAATAATTTACCAAGACCTGGGATTCTTTGCCCATCCACAAATCAAAAATAATATTAATTTTCCTCGATTCTTTAATTACCCTCCTCCACTCCCAATATTGCATAATTTTACTGCCCCCCCCCCCACTGGGCTTTACTCACCCCTCCTTATATCTTGTCCTTTTATTATAAAAAGAAAAACCCTGTCTCTTATTGTTCTTCATTCTTCCTCAGACACTTTTGACAATATTTCTGTAGGACATGTTTGTAGTATATTCTCAGCTTTTTGTTTGACATAAATCACCTGTTTGTATTGTATCTTTCTACAACAGTTTCACGTCGAACAAAATAAAGTTTAAAAATAAAATATGAAACAAAAACGATTGAATTAATCATTGAAAAATTACAACCCTTACTTATAATTTTTCTACTGGATAGCTGCAACTAGGTATGGCATGCTAGGGGCATAATATCACTAAACATTGTGGGCATGATTCATGTTCAAATGTACATTTATTTCTGTAGCATTCCACACATGCTCTGCACATGCTTAAATTAGAACATTAAGCCGACGATTGTAATTGCATGCAATTCATGTCGGAACGCAAATGACAAATACTAATGCCTACAACCTGAGAAATGGAACTGGGGAGAAAACGGGTGGACTAACGTAGGAAATGTATAGTAAGGGTGTTCAGGCACAGATTCAAGTCCTCTGTTTCTCGTAAGTATGCTTGGTTTCAGCCGTATCATGTGCACTACAGGGCAGATTTAAATGCGACAGTGATGAAAGAAATGGCATAGCCTGTAATTTAAAAAGTGCACACATGTGTGCCACTAGCTAGCACAGAGCACATGTATGCAAGTAAGATAGACTATAAAAATCCATTGTATGTACAGTGTGCATTGATAGCATCTTTTTTATGTATTCAATTTAAAAAAATGAAAACAGATTTCTATAAATGATTATACTGTTAAGATTTGTTCTTTTATTTTATATTACATTATTTTTTAATGTGTTCTGATGTGACCTTTTACGTACTACGTACAACATGTACTAGAGCGCACTTATATCTAGATAAAAATCGAAACGTATCTTGAGATACGCTTGGATTTGAATATGGTAGAAATTTCACACAAGTTTAATTATATTTTTTAAATTCAACTTGTGTGCAAGTTGTGTTTGGACTTGAATCAAGCTCTATGTATCTTATGTTTCATAAACATAATTTAAATCTGCTATGTTTTATATTCCTCTGCCATATTTTAGCTAGAAGACAGGAACTAAATAATAAATATATGGTATAAGGGAGAACTAGCACTTATAAGTTTGGCTCACTGTACAATTATTTTTGTAACAATGTGAAAATGGCTTTCTCTAGCTGTCTTCCAAACATCTATATTCTTCCATTTTAACTTATTTCCTTTCATTTTTACTTATAATTCTCCCTTGTTATAATATCCCCCTTTTATAATAGTACCAGGTGTATTCTCTGCACAAAGTTACATTAAAATGTATTTATTCCAGTATTAGCGGTTCACTGTTTACTTGTATATCTTTATGCAGCAGGATCATGAGGAATCACAGTATTATACAAATGGACTGGTGATATAGCACAATCTAAAATAAACTTAAACTAATCTGAAATGAACTAATACATATCTAGGATTCATACTACTGTAAAGACTGTCAAATATATATATATGTATATATATATATATGAAATACAAAAAGACAGGGGGCGCCACACATAGTGTATTACAGATGATTAACAATACATAAAACTCTCCACAGATAGGAATTTTCCTTACCAGATATTAATTGGATTAGAGCCAGTAGAATGAACTTCTCTCTAAGAATACTGGAAATTCACGACAAGCCTGGATAACAGAGGATCCTTCCAATAAAGGCAGGAATAGCAAACAGGATACCTGAGGACTCAAATATAGCCACAATAGTGTGATACCATAAAAATGGAGACCATGAGTCTCAAGGCAAATATAAATTTATAAGCAGCATGATAAACACTGCATCTCAGTAAAATCAATGCCCGTACATAAAAACAATTAAAATGAGCTTATCTGTCCTATCGATACAATCGAAGAAGAGGGTTCCAGCCGGTGACACCTCAAACATCTGACAGTGGTCACAGGATACAGGAAATAGCAAACTCTCCAACGTGTTTCGTCTTATCAATAAGACTTTTTCAAGGAGTAATCTTATTGATAAGACGAAACGCGTCGGTGAGTTTGCTATTTCCTGTATCCTGTGACCACTGTCGGATGTTTGAGGTGTCGCCGGCTGAAACCCTCTTCTGCGATTGTGTGATAGGACAGGTAAGCTCATTTTAATTGTTTTTATGTACGGGCATTGATTTTACTGAGATGCAGTGTTTATCATGCTGCTAATAAATTTATATTTGCCTTGAGACTCATGGTCTCCATTTTTATGGTATCACACTATTGTGGCTATATTTGAATCCGCAGGTATCCTATTTTCTATTCTGCTCATATTGGAAGAATCCTCTGTTATCCAGGCTTGTCGTGAAGTTCCAGTATTCTTAGAGAGAAGTTCATTCTACTGGCTCTAATCCAATTACTATCTGGTAAGGAAAATACCTATCTGTGGAGAGTTTTATGTATTGTTAATCATCTGTAATACACTATGTGTGGCGCCCCCTGTCTTTTTGTATTTCATCTACTAGGTCTGACACTTGCAGACAGGTGTTGAATGATCGGGGAACTGCCTATTACATATAAGTATTTTTTCACTACATTTTATTGTACTTTACTAAGCGCTTTGTGCTTAAAGAACATCTGGGTGATATATATATATATATATATATATATATATATATATATATATATATATATATATATACATACACGTATATTTATGTACTCCGATCAGCCACAACCTTAAAACTATCTGCCTAATATTGTGTAGGACCCCTCATGTCGCCAGATCAGCTCTAACCCATAGAGGCGAGGACTAAACAAGACCTCTGAATCTGTCCTGTGGTATCTGCATCAATACTTAGCAGCGGATCTTTTAAGTCCTGTAAGTTGCTAGGTGGAGCCTCCATGACACTGACTTGTGTTTCCAGCACATTCCACTGATGCTCGATTGGACTGAGATCTGGGGAGTTTGAAGTCAGCACCTTTAACTCATGTTCCTCAAACCATTCCTGAACAATTTTTGCTGTTTGGCAGGGTGCATTATCTTGCTGAAAGAGGCCACTGCCATCAGAAGATATAGTTGCCATGAATGGATATAATTGGTCTACAACAATGTTTAGGTAAGTAGTACGCGTCAAAGTAACATCCACATAAATGCCAGCACCCAAACTTTTCCAGCAGAACATAGCTCTCTTCCCCAGTTAAAATGTACATGCACCCGGCTGTCCACAAACTGTAAAAAAAAAACATGATTCATCAGATCAGGCTGCGTTTTTCCATTGCTCCATGGTCCAGTTATGGCGCTCATGTGCACATTGTAGGTGCTTCCTGCGGTGGACAGGAATCAGTATGGGCACTCTAATAAGTCTGCAGCTACTTAGCCCCATGCGAAGCCTAATATATCCTACCCTTTACCAGGAAGTAAGTTGTTTTTGCTTCCACATTTGAGACCTGCAGATATGTAATCAGAAATCAATGAATTAAACATTATATTTGTCATGATTGCTGACATCCATCATTTAGGGCTTATCCAGATGAGAAAATACAACAGCAGGACTTTGCAGAGGTGGGTTTAGTTGTCTCCTCTGTGTATAAGGGTGCAGCATGTTAAACCACCGACTCCCCCAACGTGGGCTTCCCCTCTCTGCCTCAAATCCAGGAGAAGCACTCAGTGCTCTTTTACATTGACTGAAATTTGCTCCTTTTTCTCTCCGATGCTGAACACTAACAGCAGATTTCACAGGGAAAGGACAGTATATATTATCAGCCTGTTCTTTTATTGACTGTTTGCCTTCAAATTGCTGACTGTTGATTACAGGAATTACTACAAAGCGGTTTATTTACTAAAATTGTTTAAATAAACTGTAGCACTCAATCATTCATTAGCTTTTATCTATCCAATTTAATAATGCATTTTTTTTAAACAAATGTTTACAATCAGATATATAGTTTTGACATGCTGCTATAATAATCTATCTATCTATCTATCTATCTATCTATCTATCTAATGATAATTACTCTAGTCTTTTTTTATTGGACAAAATGCTAGCGGTAGCTACTTATAATTGTTTAACTGTCAAAAGTTTGTGTTTCTTAATTCTTTATAAAAAGAAAAATATCCAATGGAGATATGAAGTTTCTACTTGATTACTATAAAGGGTATTATAAAATGTAAACCACACTCATATACATCAGTGTTGAAAGGTCCTAGCTACACACAAACTGGGAATATTTGTCTGTTTAAGGTCACATGATTAAGAGCAAGTGATTAATGACTTATAAATAGGAAAGTGTTATGACTTTGCTTCTGGTTCTTGCATTTGCAGTTAAATATCGCCTCAATACATATGCAGATTTTTGCGCATTTCCTGGTCTGCATAATAGTATCATGAAATATATGTAATGACACATTACATCTTGAATAGAACATTATGTACCGGGCTTTGAATTTTGCATATGGTCAATGCAAATGTACATCTTAGAAATACTGCAGCTGCCTACAATAACAATTTAATAGAAGAATTGGAATTCAGAGTAGGAATGACCGGTATGAATCAGAATAAGCCAATTTTCAAATGTCTTTCAAGCTTTTGTGATTTACTTTAAGTGGCTCTGAATATGATTTATTTCAAGGTTTGTCACTTTGAAGAAATACTTTAAAGAGTAATAAAATAGCTTGCAGATTTTATTCAAAGGAAATTCAATGGCTTTCACTTATTTGCCATTTTTAAGGAAGGGGCTCTGCTATTTTTATATTTTTTCTGGCATTCTGCAGACATGCTACAATTCTAAGGCACAGCAAAAAGCTTAAAAATGAGAACCATTGTTGTCTCTAAATGTATGAGCCCTCATTAACCATCACTTAGGAAAGAAAAGAGTTCTCCTAGATTGAGCTCAATTCTGTTAACTTTGAGAGAGGATGAATTCAATGCCAGCGACAAGTTATAAGATTTTTTTAAACATCTTTTTCTCACCCGTAGAAAAAAGGGTGGTTGATACCTCAAAGCATCTGGATTCAGCTCAACTTACCCGTCCCTTCTCCTTGCCATTAATGATGTCTATAAAAAGCCTCCTAATTGGACTGTGGAATGCAATTTGCAGGCACTATGTATGTCTTGAGAGTAGACTATTAGCTTGATGCTATACCTGAGTGTTTCAGAATGGATAGTGTGTACTTGTTCATGTCTCAAAATGGATATAATGTGTCATGTCACAGAATGGACAGTTTGCACTTTTATGAAATTGTCAACATATGTCTCACTCCTCCTTACAGTGATCACCAAACAGTTGTCATCTAGCATTGACTAGCATACAAAGGGCAGCCCATTTTGAATAATAATATAGAAAGTAGACTTCTAATCTGGTGGCTAGTGGCTAGTATCTAGCAGGACCTCCAGTGTAGTGGATAGTGCATGACAGGATCTCCAGTCTAATGGTCCCTGTTTGGCATTACCTTTTTTTTTGTATCTAATGTTTGGTAAACTTTCTGGTTTGGATCTCTGTTTGGATAGACTGTATGTGACTCAAAATGCACTAGCTACTTAACAGTTATATTATGAAAGCAGTACCCCAAAAGATATGGTTCAAAAACATGTAAGCAAAAAGCATTATTTAAAGACAATACTTAAAAAATTATTGATATAGCAATTATTTCCATTAGTGAGACAAAAAAGCACCCACAGCCCCATCATGTATTATGAGCTTTGATAGGATTTATTTCACTATTGTTCTAACAAAAGTATTTATTTTGTATTCAAATCAATGTATTATCTATAGAGATGGAGCACAATGCATTAAGTTGCACAATGAGATCAAGTACACGTCATGAGGTGCTCTCAAATTGGGAGGCACTAGATCACACCATTACCTAAATATATCATGCTCCGTCTGTATATTCCTATACCTATTTCATTTTGACTGTAACAAGGATAAAAAAAATGTGTGAATTTGGATTGTCACAATTGAACTATTTGCACTTGTGATGACATATGTTATCCATGTGTTGTAAATCCAAGAAATTAACATTTTAAATTTCAATTTAAAAATAACATAATATAAATATATTATATTTGTGATATAAGGGCTGTGCAGATTGGTACACCAGCAAGAGGACTTTATTTTTAAATCATGACATTTCACTCAAATTTGAAATTTTACATGCAAACATACATAAAATATCCATATGAACTGGCCCCTAATTGTAATGTAACATCATATATATTATTAACAAATGCATAAATGTAGAGATACAGCACGATTTCTACTGTATGGTATTTGATTAAAAAGCACCTTGTGTGCATTTTTGCCTGTTTTTACAAGAGTGTACAGGGTTTAGCAAATCAAGACTGTACTGAGAGCAGGGATACTAAATATCAGATTGGAAGAAATTGTTGGATCTAGGGATGCTATTCTGAATGTGACCAAGCTGCAGTCTAGTGTCCCATTCTATTATTTCATTTAGCAAGATGCTGAATTACAATTAATTTCAAGCAATGGAGGCAACACATTTAGGAAGATGTTTTTAGTTTAGTGGGAATCTGAAGGGTTGATAATTGGGTGACAGTCATGTACATTCAAGAGCACAATATGCCATTACTCTCATGAGTTATTTAGGACACAAGTGAGAATCGTAAACACATATACAATAAATGCTTCAATTCCAGAGTAATACCATGAAAAAATAAATGTAGAAATATAGAAATGCCCCCCAAAACTTATTTTTTTCTTAAAAAAAAGGACATTTTTTTTTTTATATAACTGTTTTGGGAGCAAAGTGTTTTGTGTGATTTATTTTTTATTGTCAGGGAATTTTAGGAGATTTTTATACCTTCTCGGGTAATAAATATATTTTTTATCCAAAGTTAACAGCTGTTGCTTTTCTATTGAATTTAACTTTATTTATATCTTCATTTTAATTTTATTTTAATTTTTATTTTTTATTAATGAGGCAAAATGTGTTCACTTTGTTCATCTTTTGGATTCTGATTAATAAGATTTCTATTATTCAAGCCAAAACTGTGTACTGAACCATGTATTCATGAAACCTTTGCGACTTGGAGTATATTGGCAACTTATGTAATTTAGCAACTTATCCATAAATTAATTATGCTATTTATTACAAGACATCCATATATTGGCTTGTAGGCAAATTGTACACAACTTAAATAAATTAAGGTAGACTTATTGCTTAAAGGGAAAAAATGTATGTTCAATGGTGCATTTGTCCCACAAATTTACACGATTGTGATTTTAGGACTACAGCTTTGTGTTTGCCATTTTTTTATTTAGAAATTTGCTTCAGAGGGATGTGAATCAGGTTTGACTGAGTTATATTTTAGAAGAAAAATAGACGGTTGTGATTAATTAAGGGTGTGATCAAAAAGTGATAGTAGACAGGATTTTGAAGTGACGTTTTTACTCTTGCTAACATAGCCTTGATATCATACATCTCAGCTCCACAATTGTTCCACAAGTCTTCAGTACTGTTGCAAGTCATAAGGCTAAATAGGAGCCCAAAAAAGTGTATATGTACATTTGATAAATAGGTAGATATTTCCAGTTCATAATTGACCTCCATGGTCTGCTGGTACCCATTTATCCTCAATGTCACACTATATAATATTAACACTAAATGTAAGATTCTTTATATAAAACTGGTGTTGTGATAATATTATAGCATTTTTTATGCTAGTATAATGGTATTTTGTCATTAACAAAATTGCATTAAATGTATTTGCCTCTAAAAATATGCAATATATAGCATATTGTGGAATTCTGCAAGAAATAAAATAATTACCTTAAAGAATATACATATATTAATAATGTCATAAGATTTTGGTTTATTTAACACACACACCAAGGGAAACATTTAATTCTCAATAAATTCAGCTCCTAAAAGTTCAAATTGAAATAATTATAGTGATCAATCGTTCATTACTACAGCAGTATGTTAATTTTTGATATGAGAATATATCAGTAACATATTTATGGTAATTTTAGAAAGTGGAGATTAATTATCTGTCTAATTAATAGTTGAGAATTAGACTTTTGACGGTTGACTTACAGAACTTGCTATGCTATTATACAAAACTAAAAAAAATATAAATTATAAGTAATGATTGAAAGACCAAGAGGCAAAAAAATAAGCATGATAAAATGTAATTGAAAAACAATGGAATTTAGATAGAAATTATTAGCTGCTTAAATTTTTTGTTGTATTTATTAGCTGCTTAAATTTTTTGTTGTATTTGTTTTCCTGATGAGCAAAATAGATCATGTTGTTAGCTGAAGCAATTGTTTTAGGGGTACTGTGGTGATATTTATAAACTGCAAAATAATTTAGGTGTGTAAAGTGTTTTTATTCTGCCCTACATTGCCAATTTTATGAAGACGGGCACTGTGCAAAGGTCTAGAGTCTTGACAATACATCACCTCCTACCACTAGAACCACCCCTTTCTTTAAGTTACACTTTTTAGCTTTTCTCTTAAAATACTGCTTAGTTCAGCCCTATTTATAGATTAAATGAACCCGAGTAGGAGACATTGAAACTACTCTTATTACATGTTTTGGTTTTATGTTTTTGAAGCTTTCTTTTTAAATTTGGCAAAGTTGCCCTATAAACAAGGGCATGCTGGGCAACAGGATGGCATCTGCCTCCCGGGCCGGTCCCATAGTAAGCTTCTTGGGCTGGGTCACTGGGCCACCTGCATTGTTTTCCCTGCAATATAGGCTGCTGAGTCGAGTCTTGCCCCCCCCGGGCTGATATTTGCCAGCCCTCCCTTGCCTATAAATGTGTTTCTCTGCCAATGTGCTATTGGAAGCTACAAAAAACTTCACATTAAAAGTATAGGCTGAGACCCAACCTTTACTAGCGCAGAGCAAGTATAAAATATTGCTGAGTGAAAATAGCTGTGCATCCTTCCATACAGCAACACTCTTAAAAAATTGTCTCCACCCCTTTATCTCTTTTCATTTTAAAAAAATAAACAAAATGGGCCAAAGCACTCAGGGCTAAATGTGCCATAACCTTTAAACAATCAATCAAATACTAACATGGCACAAATCCACCACACAACAGAAAAAATAGCTGGTGTCTTCCATGCATACTACTTAAAACAATACAATTTCTCCTGTTCCCTAATAGGTAAATTAGTTCAAAGATCAATCTCATATAATGTACTATCTTAGCCAAATTGAATTCCCTAAACTATTGCCAAAGATTGCTCTTAAACTAGACCATCCTTTTACCCTTCAAGAATTAGATTTGGCAATATACTGCACACCAAATGGTAAAAGCCCAGATCCAGAAGGACTCTCCATCACATATTACAAGACACATAAAGATAAACTAGCACTGCTCCTTTTACAGGCCTTTAACAACATATCAGACAATTCCCCTTTTTCTGCCCATCCCTTGTGGCCTACATTACGGTTATACCAAAATAGGGTAAAGACCCTTCCCAGTGCTTCAGTTACCAGATGGTATCTTCCTGCAGAATGTACAGTATATATATAAAGATTTTGCTAAACTGAATGCAAACCTTTTCAAAGATACATTCTCAGTCAACTTTGGCCAATTGGGCTTAACACATCCAAACTTATAGACTTAACACATGATGTAACTATAACAGACACCCCTTGTTAATCTCCAGTGATGCCAAAAAGGCATTTGGCAGGGTGAACTGGCAATGCAGGCATGGGATACTGGAGCACATGGGATTGGGTCCAACCTGCCTCAACAAAATACTAGCCTTGTATATAAACCTCTCAGCAAGAGTAAAAATAAATGGCTCCCTCTTCTGCATCATGAATGTAAATAGATAGGGGTGCCCCCTCTCTCCATTAGTTTTTATTTTATGCATGGGGGTGCTGGCTAGGTCTAAAATGAGGAGCCCCAATGTCAATGGAATACATGTAGAGGGCACAGAGCAAAAATTAGCATTGTTTGCAGATGATCTTTTAGTGTCAGTATCAAACCCAATCGTCCCTCTCTCAAGCCTTTCAATTTTTATGGCATCCATCCCATATTGAATATATTGGGATTACACTTACCAAAAGCATATCAAATTTATATCAATCTAATTTTACCCCCCTGTTTTCCAAGATTAAACTAGTACTTAAAGGCTGATGTTGGTCCTTCCCAACCATTGATTCTCCTGACTGGGAAGGATCAACATCATTAAAATAAATATCCTTCCCAGAGTGCTCTATATACTCCAAACCTTATCCATCCAAATGCAACCAAATATTTTATGCACCATTAGAAAACCATAATGGATTTAGTGTGTGGCGGGAAGAGACCACGTTTCATATATGATCTTTTACACAGACGTAAAACACAAGGAGAGGCCTAACTCTATTGGTTTCTGGCACACTGTTATGCAACTATCATAAATATAGTGGTGGAGAGGACCAGAAACACTAATTCTAAGCAGTGGGTAGTTATAGAAAATTGTTTCGCTAACATTCCACTAAATATTGCCCTCTAGACACAGGATATGTTATACTTAAACCCCACCCGACATTTGATCCAACAATGAAGATATGGAAATAAACTCAGAACATCCACATTAATCTCATCTATTGTTTCTCCACTAACTTCCATAACACATAATATAAAGTTTTTCCCTGGGACACACTTTCAAGCACTTAAAGCCTGGTGCACCAGAGAAACTCTGAGGGTTTGTCAGCTGATAGATTCAAGTGTGGTGCACCAATTCCCCACTCTGCAAGAATTTCTTTAACTTCCTGCAAGAGAACAATGGATGTATTTACAAATTAAGTGTTTTCTATAAAAGCAGGGCCTGGAACATGTCCTTCAAAGGAAATAACCCTCTTTGAAAAACTTTGCTCAAGTTAAACTAGAAAACACATATCCATCACTACCCAAATACACTCAAGCTTAGCGAAGAGATCTAAAGTTTACTCTGGAGGAAGGTCATTGTTTATACATACTCCTCTAGTCTCACAGTTATAGAAACACAATTCAAGATTATGTCATCAGGTATAGATGCCCTAGCCTCCTCAACAAAATGTACCCTAATTTCCCACCCTGGAGATGCCACTCTACAGTTGGTACCCTGCTTCACATTTAGTTCGGAATTTACTTCCTTTTGGCTAAAAGTCTTTAGAGCATCTGCACCAATACTCAGAATTGAAGTTCCCACAGACCTGTGAAAATCATATTAACTTTGGGACAGATAGTGAAAGGGATGGTAGAAATCAGCGAGAAGAAGGCCAAAGCTTAAGAAAACAGGGAAAACAGGGCTAGCGAAGCAGGCCAAGAAGTACAGAGGGTGAAGGAACAGTAGAAGGAGCACATAAGGAAAGAGGGCCCTGCTCATGAGAGCTTACATCCTAAAGGGAAGGGGGAGACACAAAAAGGTTGGTACTAATAGGGAGAGAGCCAGGACAAGGAAGTTAGGAGGAGGACTGATAGACTTGAATAAAGAAATGAGTCTTAAGGGCACGCTTGAAGCCTTTGAGAGTAGATGCTAACCTGATGGAACGTGGAAGATCGTTCCACAGCAGGGGAGGAGCCCGGGCAAAGTCCTGAAGATGAGAGTGAGAGAAGGTGATCAGTGAAGTAGTGAGGCAGCGGTCACAGGCAGAGCGGAGGGGGCGGTTAGGAGTGTAGGTAGAGATGAGATTGGAGATGTAGGGAGGGGAAGATTGACTAAGAGCTTTAAAGGTGAGGGTGAGGAGTTTAAATTTAATTCTGTAGGGTATGGGGAGCCAATGTAGTGACTGTTGGAGGGAGACTCAAGATACAGAACGGCGGGAGAGAAAAATGAGGCGGGCAGCAGCATTGAGGATAGACTTAAGAGGGTCAAGGCGAGAATCAGGTAGGCCAGAGAGAAGGAGGTTACAGTAGTCAAGGCGAGAGATATCAAGCGAGTGAACAGGGATTTTCGTGGCTTCCATGGTGAGAAAGGGACGTATCTTAGATATATAAGAAATCGCTGCTGAAACACTTAAATAATGCTGCAAAAGCCGTAATACTGGTGCTTTGGAAATCTGACAAGACACTGTCCATATCTGAATGCTTCAACAGAATAGATATCTAGATGTACAGGGAGATCCTGATCTTCTCAGCCCAGGATAAATTTACTGAATTCACAGTCACATGGCTAGGATGGCTAGGATGGCTATGATGGCTAATGTTTAAAGAAACTGACACTTATTGCTCTCAATTCACACTCCCTCCCACCAAAACTATAATTTGTCACCACAATAAATTAAACTAACTTTCAATTGCATAGCTTCCTGTCTCCAATATGTCTCTATCCCAGTTATTAACTACCCTTCCTGCCCATATAACCTTGTTATCCTTCCCTGTTTCTATAAGAAAATATTACTTCATATATTGCTGTTACAACTTTAACTCAGTTGTCAAACCAAAGTTAAGTATATACAAGATTGTACAAAAGTGTATTTGTTTTGTAATAAATTAAGAATGCATAAACAAATAAACAAATTTAAATGTTGGTTATTTACTAGGCAAGAACATGCTTTCAAACTACCCTTCTCCTGCCATCCATGATACAAACATTTGCTTCTCAGCAAACACAGCTTTTATGCTCAGCAAGCACATGCACTTTGGCTGAATTCTAATCAAACCTGTACAAATTAAGGTGCACAGAACCACCAAAGAGGATTTTGTACTGTGCCTTGGTCATTTTGCATATCGCAAATTACCACCTGTGAACATAAAGTTGCATATCCTCAATTGACATTTTACAGTCAAATTGAGCAGATGCTTGCACAATATTTTTGCAGGTTTGACTTAAAGGTGTATAACTGCAAACGTTAAAACTCATCTGAAAGAACTGTCTACTTTTCTACATTTTCTACAGTCACCACCTGATTTAAATGTTTTCTTCTTTTTCTCCTAAAATAGCATTAGCATCACCCTCATTTTTTCATGTTTTATAACTCATAACAAGATAGTTTAACAATCTGTCAATTGTGGTTTGTTAAAACGGCTTGGACTTATACTAAATCAGGTACATCTCTACATATGTGCAGTCTTCAGCAATTGACATTCATTAAAATATCTGCTGCCAAACACAATCTTGTTTTTTGCATTCAGGAACCAAATTAGGTACAATATTACAGATATGCTACATTCATACCCCCAATCCATCTATAACTGGCATGATCCATCGTCTTAATTAAAAAATAACTTATGCCACAATGGACACTGATCTTGTCATGCTTAATCATGTATCTGTCTACAAAAATAACACACACACACTAAATTAGTGGTATATAATTAATTGTACTAATAAGGTTTAAAAATGACAACAGTTGTCTTTTAAAGTGCTCACAACTATATATAAATGTTTATGGTAGTTTGTATAAGGAATGAAAAGGGCACAATTCCAGCTGCTGCCTTAGGCATCAGATCAGCTGTGCACACCTCTGCCCTTACATATACAGTATTTAATTAACTTTAGAGGAAAAATCCAAAAATCCAAAAAAGCATATATATAAATATAAGAAAAATTGATGGAATTCTCTCTTCTATTTTGAACGGAATGTTCTTTGGTGCTTTAGACATCTTGACATAAATATGAATTAATTCAAATAATATTTATTTGTTTTCTTTGAGGAAAATAATGTAATTTTTTATTTTACTAATTTCCTGTGAGTCCTTCCAGATTTTATGGACTGCTGTCCTTTTCTTTAGGCACAGTATATGATTCTAATATATACAGTATATGATTTGTCAGCTGTTGACCTGCCAGCTATTTATAATTTGTGTGCTTTTGAAGAGAAAGTATATTGGGCCTCATTTAGAGTCGGACGCAAATTCTGTCTAAGAAGTGTAGGAGTGGGAGTGTGCCGCAGCTTGGTAGGGTATTACGAGTGGCAAGCAACCCCAGTTGTGTCCCACTCGCCATACCCTACCGAGCTACGAGCAGTTCCTGCAGCTAGCTAACGCTTGCGCCACCTAATTCCGGCCGCACAGTTTTAAACCTTTTTTGACGTGTCTTGCGTCTGCGCCTCACTGCGTCTAGGATTTACTTACAGGGTCACGACTTCACAATTCCGCATTCCGCCCTTTCTCTCGTAGTGAGTCGCAAGCTGTGGCAAGTGTTAATTGCGTCCAAGATGCAGGCTGATATGGTGCTTGCTGCACATGCGCAATAGTGTTTTTTTGTTTGATGCGCCTAAAGCGCATCATTTAGAGTCGGACTTTGCATCCGACTCTAAATGAGGTCCATTATGTCCAACTGAAAAGCATCCTAGCACCAATTCCAAAGATTATACACAAAACATTAAAATGCAATCATACATTATTATTGTATTTGCTCTGTAGCAGTATTTTGATGTTATAGTAGATCCAGTATTAAAATGTACCTTATAACATTTGCAACCACAAATGCGGCCCTCCAGTCTTCAAAGGGGCACACTGAAGAAGGAGGGAGAGCATAGTGCACTCAGCTCTCCTCCGGCCATGTCACATAACATCCCGGTATTGTACAGAGGAAGTCACATGATACAGACATTGACTGCTCCCCATTCTGACAACACCGGGAACAGCTGGCTGGAGAGCCTCAAGTGAAGCCTCGGTGTGCCACTGGCCGTCCATGAGCCATCTATTGCCCACCACTAGATTAGAATAATAGTATATGAGGCCTTTATTTACACTTACAGTAATAATAGGGTTAAATTCCAATACTATACCAAGATTTTACTGTGAGGGCTTCATGACCTTACCTCACTCTGTACCATTGCCTTAACCCTTATATATATATATATTCTGGTATGAAAATCTCAGAATATTCCCAAAATATTTTAGTTTTAATTTTATTAATAAATTTCTGGTTAATCCCCGTATTGTAACTGGATTGTGATAATATTATGCTTAAAATAAATATAATGTATTTTTTGAATTATTAGATTATTCTGCTGTATAATTTTCCTTACCTGAGTGAGTATTGGTTGCGAATGTAATCCATGAAATGATTTTGCACTACAAATGTACATATGCCTCCTCTTTTGTTCTATTCCACAAATGATATTATTGAGTTTGCTTGAGTGGAATAAAAGATACATCTTTACATCATTACAGTACAAGGAACCCATCTATCTAAAAAAGCTTTAGTTGCCCTAGAAGATTGTAGAGAATTGTAAATGAATGTTTAATTTATTCCCACGATATCTAGCAAGAAACATTAGAAAAAATGTACCTAGAGGTATATTTTTCAACATGTCAGTTGAAAGTGTACTGCGGAATTTCATTAAGGTTTTGATAAGTCAGAGTGGTTGATGGCAGTTAGCTTTCATTTTATCAAGCCTACAGCCCAGTTAAATGTATTTGAAGCTCATGCCCTCAGGATTGTAACTAAAGATGAATGAAGCATGCTTACATCTGAACACAAACAATGTTCCCGATTAACCGTGTCATACCTGGAAAAAGATATGACAGGTCTTAACAATTCAACAGGGTGTCAGGAGACTGTAAACAGTAGACTTTCACATTATATATATTTAATGCTCTTAGATGGTTTACTTGCTATTACAACATAAAAATGTGATTACATGTACAGTACAACTATGAATAGAGGTGGCGCAGACAAAGATCTCTTATTTAACCCCTTCATGACCGGAAATTTTATACTTTAATGACCAAACTAAATTTCACATTTAAGAGCTATGCTGGTTTCACCAGGAATATTTTTTTATTTCATAGTCTGCCCTGAATTTGTACACTGTTTTTTTGAGTCAGATAGAGCTTTTTGTAACATAGTTGTGTAAAACTATTTTTATTATATTTTGGCCATTGTATAGGGAAACCCTAAATTGAGATATAAACATAATTTTCAATCATTTTTCCCATGGTAACTTTCAAGCAATTAGTGAAATCCCAGAAACGTACCCCAAAAGTTATTTGGCTTGTTTTCCTGAAATACATAATAAAATATGTTTTGTAAACAAATAATTACAAACCCGTAGGGCTCAAAACAAAGATACATAGTTTTATTTTGCAAACATGAAAATATACTGCAACTGCATATGGCTGCAAAGCAGTATACTGTTGTGGCAATAAGAGAAAACTGGATTAGACTTTGGTTGATAACATATGGAGGGTTGGCTTGATAGATTGATATGTAAATCTTAATCAGCCTTTGCATGCATATTGATAGTGGAGTGGGATTGGTTTATCAGTGCACTGACATTGAAATTACATACTGTTGTATATTGTTTTTAGCTTAATAAATACTTTATTATTATCCACGTGGATTCATCACTGGGTGTAGTCCGAAGTCTCAGCGCTGTTACACATTTTTATGGAGGGTTGGCTGTCTTTTATAGGTTTGCGTTACATCTATTCTGGGTGACATTCAACACATTCCTATGAGTTCATGACACCAATTCAAAATGTTTATTTAAATGTTTATTTTTTACAAGGAGTGTGATAGGAGCTCTTCTATGTGTCCCCATGCACCCCCTGGGGTACACGGGGTACAATTATCAATAGATCATTTTCAGTGATTTATTGATAATTGGCATGCTAGTGATTATCATATTACTATTGCAAGAGAACAATTTAGCCTCCTATAGGTGTGATCCTGTTGATTGCTTCTGGGGTTATCCAATAGCTGTGTCCATGATGCAAACATTATTTTTCACATCCAATGTGTGTTGTGTGGGCCTTGTAGCCTATATTTATTATTATTTCAACATTTCATCAAGCCAAGTTTATGATGCATTAGTGGTAATTAGTTCATTTTAATGAGGGAAAAAATGTTTTTGACATATCAGCATATAAAATAGAATTTGTAGACAACTATTTCTGATTTTGTTACTATTATGATTATTATCATTATTATTATTATTATTATTATTATTGTTAGTATTATTATTGTAATAACACCCCTTCTGGAATTGTTATTTACACCTCCCATTGACTGAAAGTGTGGTTCAAGCACTGGGGCTCAGAGGGGACACACCAGGAAGACTTGGTTAGCAACATAAGGTTGGTATGATCTGTGGAGTAGTGTGTGGGAAGAGCCAGGGACTCCAGACAGAGGGGAGGAGGTCCCAGGATCCCCTGTCAAAGTTTGGAGCTGGTCACCATTTGACATAGTAACATACACGCACATGTAGAGCATTATGACCAACCTGATCAGTGGAATATTCCTGTGCCACTGATTCAATCATTCAACAGTTGTAGAGAGTGGCTGGAGTATATCATATGCGGTAGCATTTCTCACAAAGACTGACAAAGGCATTCATTACCCTGTCAAGATATTGAGAAGTGTAAAATATTCAAATATGAATACATACAATTTAACTTACATTCTCTTCCCTGGGAACTTAATATATCTTAGAAAGTGTGTCTCACTTAAAAATATTTTATATTTCTTTTCTGTTATCATGTTCTGAGAATTATATTTTACAGTCATGGCCAAAATATTAACACCTTTGCACTTTTTCAAATAATTCACAATTTCCTTTAAACATAAGTTGTAATATGGTCAACACAATTCTTTCTCTGTTAATTTTACAGCACATTTGTTTTTTTATTCTGAATTTAGTACTGTATATACTTTTAGTTCAAAAAATGCTGCTTCTTATAGGCATAGATCAGCGTCCTGCACATCCCTATAGGCAGTTTGGACCACTCTGCTGGTACAAAATGCTTCACTTTACCCAGATTTGAAGTGGGCTTTCTGCCAACTCCTGTTTTCAGGCCTCTCCACATGTGTTCTATGGGAATTAAATCTGGACTCATTGCTAGACACTTCAAAACAGTCCAGTTCAGTTTTATCTTGAACCATTCCTGGGGGCTTTTTGAAGTGTGGTCATTGCTCTGCTGGTAGACCCATGATCTTTGACAGAGACTCAGCTTTCTGAAACTGGGTTCAATATTGCGTTCCAAAATGGCTTGGTAATATTCCAGATTTAATTATGCCATGTACATGTGCAAGGCATCCAGTGCAAGATACAGCACAGAAATCCTGAAATGTCATTGAACTGTAGGGTTTGACTGTAGGGAAGGTGTTTTTTTTCTTTGAAGGCCTCATTTTGCTTTCTGTAAACATAGGGATGATGTACTTTACAAAAAAGCTCTAATTCGGTCTCATCTATTCATGGAACATTCTCCCAGACTGAATTTGGCTTGTTCAAGTGTGTTTTAGCAAACTGTAGTCAGGATTTCTTATGTCTCCCTCTCAGCAGCAGGGCCCTCTTGGGCCTCCTACCATATAACCCCCTTTCATTGAGTTGAAGACCAATGGTGCAAGTTGAAACTGTTGTTCTGTGTATCTGAAGGTCATATTCAATGTGTTAGTTGATCAGGGTGTGTTCTCCACCATGTGAGAAATCCTGCATTGCAGTCCTCAATTAAATTTTTTATTGTGGCCATGTCCAGGGAGGATTGCTACAATGCTATGGCCCTAAAACTTTCTAAAGACATTGCACACAGTGGAAACGGGGTAATCAAGGTCTGCTTTATAGCCTTCTTGGCTACAATCTTCTGTCTAACTTTCTTAGATAAATCTCTGGCTTTATTTTCTCCAAGCTTATTGCAATACATTCTATGATGCAAAACAAGAAAATGAGTCATTTTCTCTATTCAAACCCGTTTAATGAGTGGTTTTAATTTTGCAGGCACCAGTTACTCATCACAGGTGAGCAGGGCCGTCGAGAGGGGTGGAGGGGCGGGTACAAATTACACGGGCCCGGGCCCTCGCTGCCGACATTTATTTTTTTTTTAAACTACTTTTTTTCCTTTTGTATTTTTGCAGTGCTCTGCAATAAAAATGCTTTTACCTCAATCTTTACATGTAAAGCAACTATGCTTTCCTTTTTTTCCTACTATTTTTTTCTAAGCACAATTACTCAGAAATAACTATGGCCCAGACTTGATTTTCACTGAACAATGACTCTATAATAAAAGCTAAACTATCAATTGGCATGATTGACTTTAGTTCAATGACCAAGACAGAGGAGAGAAGAGAGAAGACAGAAGAGAAGAAACTAAGAGAAAAGTGATGAAAGAAGCCAATACAAAGGTAAGCAAAGGAACGGAGGCAAGGGGAGGCAAGCAGAAAAGCATTGTGAGGTAAAAGGGGGGGAACTGCACAGTTTGAGGAAAAAGGGAGGGGGATGCACAGTCTGATTGAAAAGAGGGGGAGAAGAAAGGCACAGTGTGGTTGAAAAGAGGGGGGAAGGCACAGCGTGATTGAAAAGGGGGGGCACAGTGTGATTGAAAAGAGATTGGAGAAAGGCACAGTGTGACTGAAAAGAGGGGGGAGAAAGGAACAGTGTGATTGAAAAGAGAGGGGGGAAAAAGGCACAGTGTGATTGAAAAGAGGGGGATGGGGAAAGGCTCAGTGTGATTGAAGAGAGGGGGGACACAGTGTGATTGAAAAGAGGGGGAAAGAAAGGCACAGTGTGATTGAAAAGAGTGGGGGAAAGGCACAGTGTGATTGACAAGAGGGGGGGAGGTACAGTGTGATTGAAAAGAGGGGGGGTGGCACAGTGTGATTGAAAAGAGGGGGAGGGAGAAAGGCACAGTGTGATTGAAAAGAGGGGGGAGGTACAGTGTGATTGAAAAGAGAGGGGGGAACGCACAGTGTGATTGAAAAGGAGGGAGGGAGGAGGCACAGTGTGATTGAAAAGGGGGGGGGAAGGTACAGTGTGACTGAAAATAGGGGGGGAAGGCACAGTGATTGAAAAGGGGGTGGGGAAAGGCACTGTCTGATTGAAAAAAAGGAGGGAGAAAGGCACAGTGTGGTAGAAAAGAGGGGGACAAAGAAAGCACAGTGTGATTGAAAAGAGGGGGGGCACAGTGTGATTGAAAAGAGGGGGGCACAGTGTGATAGAAAAGAGGGGGACAAAGAAGGCACAGTGTGATTGAAAAGAGGGGGAGTGGCACCGTGTGATAGAAAAGAGGGGGGGAAGGCACAGTGTGATTGAAAAGGGGGGGAGGGAGGAGGCACAGTGTGATTGAAAAGGGGGGGAAGGTACAGTGTGTCTGAAAAAAGGGGGGAAGGCACAGTGATTGAAAAGGGGGGGCAAAGTGTGATTGAAAAGAGATGGGAGAAAGGCACAGTGTGACTGAAGAAAGGGGGAAGAAAGGAACAGTGTGATTGAAAAGAGAGGGGGGGAAAAAGGCACAGTGTGATTGAAAAGAGGGGGATGGGGAAAGGCACAGTGTGATTGAAGAGAGGGGGGGCACAGTGTGATTGAAAAGAGGGGGGAAAGGCACAGTGTGATTGACAAAAGGGGGGAGGTACAGTGTGATTGAAAAGAGGGGGAGGCACAGTGTGATTGAAAAGAGGGGGAGGGAGAAAGGCACAGTGTGATTGAAAAGAGGGGGGGAGGTACAGTGATTGAAAAGAGAGGAGGGGAACGCACAGTGTGATTGAAAAGGGGGGAAGGGAGGAGACACAGTGTGATTGAAAAGGGGGGGAAGGTACAGTGTGACTGAAAATAGGGGGGGGAAGGCACAGTGATTGAAAACGGGGTGGGGAAAGGCACTGTCTGATTGAAAAAAGGGAGGGAGAAAGGCACAGTGTGATAGAAAAGAGGGGGACGAAGAAAGCACAGTGTGATTGAAAAGAGGGGGGCACAGTGTGATTGAAAAGAGGGGGGGCACAGTGTGATAGAAAAGAGGGGGGGAAGGCACAGTGTGATTGAAAAGAGGGGGAAAGGTACAGTGATTGCAAAGAGGGGGGGATAAAGGCACAGTGTGATTGAAAAGAGAGGGGGGAAGGCACAGTGTGATTGAAAAGGGGGGGAGGGAGGAGGCACAGTGTGATTGAAAAGGGGGGGAAGGTACAGTGTGTCTGAAAATAGGGGGGGAAGGCACAGTGATTGAAAATGTGGTGGGGAAAGACACTGTCTGATTAAAAAGAGGGAGGGAGAAAGGCACAGTGTGATAGAAAAGAGGGGGCGAAGAAAGCACATTGTGATTGAAAAGAGGGGGGAGGGCACAGTGTGATTGAAAAGAGGGGGGGGAGGCACAGTGTGATAGAAAAGAGGGGGGTGAAGGCACTGTGTGATTGAAAAGAGGTGGGAAAGGCACAGTGATTACAAAGAGAGGAGGAGGCACTGTGTGATTGAAAAGAGGAGGGAGAGAAAGGCACAGTGTGATTGAAAAGAGGGGGGGAGACGGGCAAAGTGTGATTGAAAAGAGGGGGGGAGGCAGAGTGTGATTGAAGAGAGGGTGGGGAAGCAGCATGGCACAGTGTGATTGAAAGAGGGGGAGCAGCATGGCACAGTGTGATTGAAAAGAGGGGGGGAAGTAGTATGGCAGAGTTTGATTGAAAAAAGAGGGGGAGCAGCATGGCACAGTGTGATTGAAAATGGGAGGGAGGCAGCATGGCACAGTGTGATGAAGGGGTGCTAGGTGAAGGGGGGAAAGCAGCATGGAGGGCACAGTGTGGTCAAAAGGGGGCACAGCATGGTTGTGATAAAGGGGCACAGTGTGATCATAAGGAGGCACTGCGTGGTGATGATGAAGGGGCACAGTAATGTGTATGTGATGGCAGAGGGGCCTTGTGACAATGTAGTGTGTGTGAGGTAAGTAGTGGCTAATTATTGGGTGCTATTTTGTTTGTGGGGCAATGGTGGGACAATTTAATAGTGGTGACTATTAATTTAACATGGTTTGAGGGCTATTGAATGTGGGGTGAGTTTGGGGAGAATGGGGTCTCTTTATTAAATGTGACTATGAATTATTTAATGGCAGTGATGGTTGCGGTATATTTATAAAATGTAAATACTATTTATTGCTGGGGCTGTTTTTAGGGAGGGAAATAGGTTAATTTATTAAGTGAAAATACTATTATTTTAATGTTGGGGCTAGAGGAAGGCCTAATTATTACTCATGGGTGCTATTGATTTAACGACGAGGCTGGTTGGTATTTTCTAAATGTACCTATTTTTTTTCCAAATAGGGTCACGACATACCAGGATCCAGACAAGCTGCAACTAAAGATGCCACAGGTGGTGAAAGTGACAACAACAGGTAGGAGAGAGCAGGAGAGTCTGTAAAATGTTGTGATTCTAGTAGGACAATCCCAATTTTTGGTGACTGTTCTGGCCAATATAAGGGGCAGGCCAAGATTGTTGACTCTTTATATACACACTGCATTCTTTATATACTACATTATGATGATGCATGTCCCGAAAGTCAGGAGTGCACAACAATGCAGGTTTTTTTTCTGTAGGAGGGTGGCCTTTCACCTGCTAGACATGCCCCAATGATGCATAGCTACGCCCCCAATCATAGCAACACACCAGCGGCGCAATTTTTTTTACCTTGCTCAGCTATAAGGGGGCCCCATGAAGTTGTTGTACCGGGACAGTGAATTCCTCTTGGCAGCCCTGCAGGTGAGTTCAGGTCCAAAGTATTAGATGCTTAAAATCTGCTTATATTTTACTGCTTCTAAAAGCAGGATAGCAATTGGTTATAACTGTGACTTCTTGGGTGTCTTTTTGGAGCTCTGTGCTTTAGTTCAAATCTCATTAAAATAATTTTTTGGGCTGCTAATTTGCCTCATAATTGTTATGGCTGTTATATTGATACATTAGTTTGCGTGTTTGCTTACCATTCCTTTTGCCTTTTAACCTTTTTTTATGTGAATCAGCCTCCATCTTTCACACAAGAGACAAAGTGAAATTGACATTATTACAAGTAAATATAGTATGCAATTAAATGCAATCTGCGATACATAACATAAAAAGAAACAACATTTGAGAATGCTGCATATCACACATTTGTGAATAATGTTCATCTCTAGACAGACAGACCAAATGACTCCCTTTCAGATCCTATTGATAGTGACAGACTATTAGCGGCTATTTTCTATAATGGAAAAACATAGTGTGATCTGTAATTCATGTCACAGAATTCAAGTCTAATCATTGATCTTCAAAGCAGCTGTTGTACTTTTCAGAGTTTTCTTTCATGTATACACAGTCCATCACCTTTCAGAGATGTGGCTTCAGTCACTACTTTTGATAAAATTGTCTTAAATAGATGCAGTCTCTATAGACAGTAATACAATCCTAAACCAGACCCTTTGAAATAAGCTAAGATTCAAAAAAATCTGAGTTGGTTATGTTCTCTAAACTATTAATTTTGGTGTAATGGTAAAAAAAGAAAACTTATTTTAGTTTTGTGTTTTAAATGTTATTATAATACACAAGGGATGCTAACATTTATATAAACTCTTGTAAATGATATCTGAATAGATAGTGAGTTACAATCTCATTGCTTTTAATCAGTGAGTTGTGTTGTCGCACTTCTGTATCTAATAAAAACAAAATGTGTATGTTAAGGAATAACACATCTCCTACTGCAAATGATTACAGGTATTCGAAGTAGCATTGGATGTCTGAGACATGTGTATGGTCTTGGACTTTCTCAGTAACTTCTCAATTGATTATAACGTACAGAAGGGAATATAAAATCCCATGTATAATCCTATATAGTGTGATAACATCCTGGTGTCATATATGATTTATTTGTGGTAGAGGAATCTAAAGTACATGCAATGAAATGCTTTAGTGCTTAAATGTAGGCAGAACCAAGACCTTCAGTGCTAGATGGGCTCAACTCCTGTGACTTCCACTTACAACTAACCACTGGAAGCTCCTTGCTATGCATTCCCAGAGTCTCATTTACTGTAATCAGTGTTGAATTAAGAATATATATAGATCATGTTTTACTCTCTACACCTACTATTTATCTATGGATTCTATTAATATGTATCTATGGTTCTATTAATCTTATCCAAGCTTCCCTATTTGTCCCTTATATTTAAAAATTACCCTGTTCATAATCATGACTATCTAGCAAAAAACTACTCTATCATTTGTCTACAATTCTGAGAAAGTTTTCTTATTTGCTGTTCTACAATATGACAATAATATGTTATGGTCATGACTGGTAATTGTCTACAGCAGGCCTGTCCAACCTGCGGCCCTCCAGGTGTTGTGAAACTACAAGCCCCAACATGCTTTGCCAGTAGACAACCAGTTGATAGCTGGAAGGACATGCTGGGACTTGTAGTTTCACAACACCTGGAGGGCCGCAGGTTGGACAGGCCTGGTCTACAGTATACTGTGATGTGTGCCATTGCTGCACATGCCAAGTGTCCTGTAAAATGTGTTTTGGTAGCTATGCATTATCCATATCAAAACATAACATATCTACTTGTTAACATGATGAATTTAAAACAATTTGTTGTTTTGTGGACATTTGTTTGATGTCTACTAACGGTTGAATGTAGAAAGTATAAAGGCTACCTTATCAAAACAAAACAATTACATTGTTTTAATTGGATTATTTATCAAAGTCCTCAGGAGACTAAAGCACACAATACGAGATAATGTAATAGATATTGTATCAAAATGTGCAATCCTATTGAACTTGACTATGGGACCACTGCACACGGTAGATGTAATAAAGTTGTTTAAGTAAATACAACCTTAACACAATATAAAATAAAACAAAGCCTTTACCTTGTGCTTGATTTTTATTTGTAAGGTTTTTTTTTATTTCACCTTTTATTGTTGAAATATAGCTTCCAGCATGTTCCAACAATTTGTATTGAGGTGTTAGTGGGTTATTGCATAAAATTCAGAGCACAGGCTCTTCTAGAATCTTGTTATGTTCTCTTAGATATATTGTATTTTTTATTAAATAAGTGTTAGTTCATTTTCTTTTGTTCCAGATTCAAAAAACACGCTTAGGAAGTAGAACATGAGGCCGCAATCTCACTAAAGAACATCTATTTCTGTAGACACCACAGCAATGTTACATAACAATCCTCAGCTCTCATCACTTGCCTATAGCTCACTTGTATTTCAAAATGATTGTTATTGCTTTTATGATAAGTTAAACTACATAGCAGGTAATAGCTATTGTTTAAAAATGTTCAGCCCATAAAGATAATTTGCCTGTAAAAGGTGAAGAGCCACTTAGGCCTTAGGGAATATTTGTCAATTTTTATTTTCACTGTAATTTTATAGCTACACTGTAATTGATCACATGGGACATCTTTATTTCTATTGGCTAGACACAAAGATGCAGGCAAATTGAACAATACAATGATGATACTAGATTAAAGATAGGTCGTTCAGTCACCGTTACTTGTAATGGCAGTTTGAATATTTTACAGGGCATAATTGCTTTTCTAAGTTCATAATCAAAATTTAATTAATGCCTGAAGGCTTAGCTTGAAAACAAATAACATGGAATATCCTAATATTCTTTAACATGGCAAACTTATGGCTAAAAGAACAGTGTGTGAAATGACCTCCAAGGTTGCTGCAGTAAGATTCTTCATATACATGGATGACTTTTCAAGCAATAAGTTATATGACCGCGGAAAAATGCAACATCAAGCTCTACAGAATGTATAACTAGAGGATACATTTTAAGAAATGTCAGGGGCTTTGCAGTCCAATCATTCCTACGAGCCTACACCTTTGACTACAATATTTCTGTCCTTTAAACAATGGATTTTCAGTTACTGAATTTATTGTATTGTGACTTACCATATCAAATTCCTTCTAAAAAAGTTTAAAAATAAAACTAGGTTTGTTTGATATCTCCAAGCAGCAAACATATGCTGCCATTGGTCTCGTAATTTATTTAACTCTGAAGTCTGAATAGTCAACATTTTTTTTTTGTTCAAAGTGTTAATTGTTGTGTGACGTCTATAGTCGTCCTATTCTTCTTTACACCTTTTTCATGTAGTGGAACTACATTTGCAATTCTCCAATCACCTGGCATTACACCCATTAGCAGTAATTGTTTTAAACAGTTTGGTTAGTGGCACTGCAAGCATTTTTGTCTATTATTGGAGTTTAAATCATACCTTATATGTAGTAAATATAATAGAGTCTGCATTACAAAAGTACTGTCGCGATTTCAACATCACATACACAGCAAAAAAAGTTAGGCTGCCTGTAATTTCTTTGTCTCCTCCAACATTTTCATTTTTAGCCTTATTTCTCCCTTTGTTTTTTTTCCCTTTGACTACTGTATCTAGAGAAATTTGTGCCAATTGTTTGGTTGTGTGTATGGCAGGTTGGATGGGCTTATGCCCCTCATATGGCCCGAAAAGCTCATTATGAGAGAAAGTACTAAGAGGAAGGAATGTAGTATGTTGGCTAATTCTGTGCTACCCTCTGCCTTTGTAAATATTGTTTACATTGTATACAGCTGCTTGATACTCATCCTTCTTAAATATAAACCTTTGGTTTAGTGAGGTTCTGCTTTACTGCTACCTGCATATTAAACCATTCTGATCAATGGTCACAATAACCCAAGTTCTCTCCTACAGACACCACTGGTGCTATGTCTCCATTCCCTTTGTGTTGGCTACCTAACTAATTGATTAACAGATGTCCTATACCAGCAATACAGACTCCTACTCCTAGCTGATTTAATGGTTGTAAGATTTCATTCTACATCAGAAAAAATTGAAATCTACCATATTTATCACCTCATCTTTCATTTACACACAGAGGTAAAAGTGGTACATTAACATTTAACATAGTACAACTTTCATGTATGCAATATTCATTGACCCTTTAAAGAAACACTGCATCACATCTAGTGTTTTTCCCAAAGCTTCATATTGAAAATCCCTGAAATACATTTTGCTGCCAAGGGGATATGAATGAACCCTGGAGCTCTTCACCATGTGGCAGGCAATCTTTGGGAGACTGGACATTGTTTTTGTGGCCCTGGTCTACTTAGGGACAGTAATCCTGCGCTGATCAGCCTGATTTTCACTATAGTAAAAATCAGACAGGACTGTCTAGAAGTGGGACTGGTGGAGGATTCGGGAAGGGAACATGTTGACTCTTTTTTTAATTATTATTTTGCTTATACTCACTGTACAGCATCTGTGGTCTGAGTTGGGGTAACAGTTAATCACTTGCAATCAGGCGCGGGCTGGCAAATCTCAGCCCGGGGGCGCACAGGCGGCCGCATCACATGACACGCGATGCGGCCGCATATTAAGGAAATCTTGCATCCATGTGGGAGGCGGCCAGCCCAAACAGGGGTCAGACTGAGCAGCCAGGGGGACCGATGCCCCACTTCCCCTCCGGCCCAGCCCGCCCCTGCTTGCAGTGCTCCACCACTATTCCACATACATATGCTTTTTGGCAAGTGATTGAAACCTCCAATCAGACAACAAATACTGTCAATTCATTCATTTAAATTGATTAAGTGTTTAATGAATTAATAATGTACACCTCATATTTTTTAAATGTTTTGCAGGAAACCATGAGGTTATCCATTATATTATAGACTAAAACTTGAAATTGTACAGTCTGTGAAAGCAGAAAAATCATTTAGCATTAAAAGCTTGATGCTTGCTATATTTGAACCAGTGGTTTCCACTATTAGTAATCTTTCCAATTTCTCATTTTGTTCTGGTGGTCTATAAATTGTTCCTACTCGGAGGAAAAAAACTCTCTCATCCAGTGCTGGAGTTACTTTTAACGCTAATTGCAGTGCTCTGCAATAAAAATGCTTTTACCTTAATCTTTACATGTAAAGCAACTATGCTTTCCTTTTTTTCCTACTATTTTTTTCTAAGCACAGTTACTCAGAAATAACTATGGCCCAGACATGATTTTCACTGAACAATGACTCTATAATAAAAGCTAAACTATCAATTGGCATGATTGAATTTAGTTCAAGGAATTTATTTCCTACACTACAAACATTTGTTCATATAGTACTTAAAACCACCATAGTGTTTCTCTTTTACTTGCCACTATTACCAATACAATTTTTATCATGTTCAGCAGGGTAAAAGGGTCTACCATTTTTCAGCCACCTGCCCCCCCCCCCCCTCCCTTACCAGTGTAAATAACTATCCTTAATAAAACATCTGGGGGTAAATGTATCAAGCTGAGAGTTTTCCGGCGGGTTTGAAAAACCAATCAGATTCTAGCTATCATTTATTTAGTACATTCTACAAAATGATAGCTAGAATCTGATTGGTTGCTATAGGCAACATCTCCACTTTTCAAACCCGCCGGAAAACTCTCAGCTTGATACATTTACCCCCTGAGCTCTTAACTAAGAACCTGTTATCCCATAGTACTAGAAAACACGCAGTCACCTTTATATAATGTCTAAACCTTCCAAACGCCATTGTCAGGACTGACAAATATACTGTGTTAAAGTATTTTGTGATACATTTTTTTACCTGGACAAACAGTTTGTTTTTAAAGGCACACTTTTGAGAAATGTTCACCTGTCTTTAGGACAAGCACTGCTAAATATTTTTTTTGTAAGCACAACCAAGTTCGTAGAGCTTGATCACAGTCAGCATTAAAGGGCAAGTGCTAAGCTCATACATAATACAAGTTAAACAGATATAGTCATTTCAGAAAAAAATCACGTGAGAAAATACATAACTGTCATTTGTATATGTCAAAGAATATCTGTTTAGTTTGCATACTTAGGACTCCCACAATTGATGATGAAATGTTGGGACCCTCAAAGTATATGTATTTGATCAGGTCATAAAATCCTCTCCATACTTTCTTTTATGTCCCAAAAAGAGTAAATTATATAATCAGATCTTATGCCACTTAGTCTATTAATTTGGGTTCTTCAAGAGTCTAAATCCTGATAAAATAAGCAATGTGTGTTACATATATGAGGCTTACATATAATGTATAAATGATCTAGCTTTATCAGAGATACATTAATGGAACTCTGGGCAGGGGCAACACAGTGACTTAGTGGTTAACACTTCTGCCTCACGGCACTGGGGTCATGAGTTTGATTCCCGACCATGGCCTTATCTGTGTGGAGTTTTGTATGTTCTCCCTGTGTTTGCGTGGGTTTCCTACGGGTGCTCCGGTTTCCTCCCACACTCCAAACACATACTGGTAGGTTAATTGGCTGCTATCAAAATTGACCTTAGTCTCTCCCTGTCTATCTCCCTCTCTGTCTGTCTGTGTCTGAGTGTGTGTCTATATTAGGGAATTTAGACTGTAAGCTCCAATTGGGCAGGGACTGATATGAATGCGTTCTCTGTACAGTGCTGCGGAAGTAGTGTCGCTATATAAATAAATAAATGATGATGATGATGATAATGGGCTGGATGCCACATATTTAGAAGTGAAAATCTTGAAAGAAGTTTAAGCTATATGTTTGATATTTGTGAACTATATTTGAATTGTAAATTAAAATAGTTAAGTTTTACTTTTTTTTTTAAATATGATTTAGGTTTTAATTATTTTCACAAATAAGCCAGGGGTGAAGCAACACCAGAAATGCCCGAAAACCAGACTAACAGAATTAGTGGGAAGTTACAACTAAATGTGTTTTAATTAATGAGACACTTCAAAAGGAGACAAGGAATGATAATTGTAGGCTGAAAAAACGTGAGTCTCCTGGTTTTCTGGTTCAGAATGATATGAGCTCTAATCTCACAAGATTTGCATAGATCCACCTGCCCAGCAGATAAGTGTCTCTCAGTATTCATTGTGTTCACATTTTGTTAACTATGCTTGAGTCATTTCTGTTTGAACTGTAGAAGACAGTGAAGATGAATTTAGCACATAAGACACACAGAAGCTTTGTTTCAGTTGAGTTATAATGTCTGATTTTGTACGCATGTTGAACTATGCCATAATTTCCCAATTTAATATTCTCAGCTGTAAAAATGCAAGCAATTTATATTAGTTAGAGGCATACCAAGAATGAATCTGTCATAGTTATAACTGAAATTATGTTCCTTAATTATGCCCTGTGAATAGTGTTTTTAAGATGAAATATCAATTTTACATAAAACATGTGTCCCACGTTCCACTGTATATTTTTCTTAATATCTCCGTAAAAGTTGTAATAAAATACACACTTAGTCTCAGGCAAGAACATTTTTCTATTTGCTTTCTCAAAAATTATATATAAAATTGTAATAATAATTACATTTTTAAAGAAGTTGGCGAAATTCTATAATGTTTTAGTTCCCTCAGCCGCAAGATATCTGTGTTAAAATTACCGTATTAATGGTAATACACTTAGCATGGCGTTATTCTGGAGGAATTGATGGCTATCCCTATGCATATTAATGGTATATCCAGGGACAGCAGGAAACACCAGAATAATGAACAATGTGTTTCCAGCATGACAAAGATGATTTGAGTCTAGCAAGTCTAGCAAGACTCCACCATTTCCTGAAGCCAGGAACTATATTTGGATGAGCTGTATAGAATCTCTATTGAAGAGGACTGGATGGATGGATGCTGTGTGAAAGGTAGTAGGTTTGGTACAAACTGGCTCCAGATAAACAGAGATCTTGTAGGTGGGTCCTGCGTATTTGCTTTGTGAGGGGCAGTGTATGATATATTATGGTGTTTTGTTGAAAAGTGGAAATCGCCTTGAAAGAAATTAATTTCTTTAATACTAAGCTATTTTAATCCCATACTACATACTATCTGAACTCTTCATTCAGTGGTAGATTTTTCTACCTTTTACATTCTTAAAATATATTATAAAGTGAGAGAATTACTTGTATATTACTTGTTTAAGACTCAAATCATTTTTCCATGCATTGAGGTGGGTTTTGTATACTTTTTCTTTTTATTTAACCAAGCCAATGTAAAGTCAAATGAATGTGGGTTATTGCAGGAACAAAAGCAACAGGCATTAAACATGCAGCAAACTTGTATTGATGTATATAAAAATGTCATTGTGTGTAATCATAGATATTGCTATTAATAATAGTATTATAGCAGTAAAAATAGATTGCCTTTGAATGTGTTCAACATTGCATGACATGAAAATAAAACAGTTTATTATTTGGCATTAGCTAAATAAATTTTGATTGTATGGAATGTTGTAGATAGATACAGAACACAATTCAGTATGTTTACTATTCTGTTAAAGGTGTGCAGTAAAAAGTGTAAGCTTAGAAGCTTAAAATAAATACAATACATCTCTAAGTGAATAATAATAATAATAATAATAATAATAATAATAATAATAATAATAATCATAATAATAATATGTCTTTAGTTTTTATTCTCAAGAGCATCTGCTTTATATTTTATATGCAAATATACAAATGAATCAATACTCAGTTTTATATTGTTAATATTGTGTTCTGATTGATATATTTTCAGATGATTTCATGAAAACTGAATAACCCCAAAATTGTCTCCATATTGCAGTCAGGTCATGAACCCTGTACTTGGAGCTCAAATGTTGGACTTTGGCATTTCATATTACACAACACAGATGTACTTATTTCGAAACTTTTTTTCCTCTGGCATTCTTTTAATATACTAATCTTCATTAGTTTCATTTCAAATCCTTTCAAACTTCCTGTCCATATAAACACAACTAATAACTCTGTTCAGCTCTCTCATTTCAGTTTCATCTTTTTCCATTTTTTCAGAGATGGAATACTGTGAGTCTCCACACATTTTATGCTCTGGCTACCAGACCAATCTACACAGTACTGCACAGCATAACTACCCACTAGAGATGGGTTCTGATGCGGATACAGAGACCGAAGGAGCAGCTTCACCTGAACATGCCCTCAGAATGTGGATGAGAGAGATTAAATCAGAGCACAGTTCCTGTTTGTCAAGTAGAGCCAACTCCGCACTGTCGCTAACTGACACTGACCATGAAAGGAAGTCTGATGGGGAGAATGGTAATACATCAAATAAAATATAAATATAAATACATAGCTATATTTTTTTTACAGTCCAGGGTAATGTGATTATCATTCATAACATGTTGTCAGTTAGATATTTTAGCTAGATGTGCCAAACCTTGAATATTTATTTTATGAAAATTTGCTGACAACCACCCATTTGTACTGACAGGATATTTCTTTAAAATGAAAATGAATAAAAAAAAATGGACTTTGTAATTGTACAGAAATGATTCAATACATTTTAATAGGTGCAAACCATTGACATAGTGCAGCAGTAGCGTAAACTTGCAGTGTCAGTTACATGTCATATTTTTACTGAGTACTATATTTTCTGCTGACAGAAAAAATGGCAGATTGTTTTACTGTTTGCCAGTAAGCTGGCAGTTGACAACCATAATTTTAGGTGGTGCAGGTTACTTAGCAATAAAGCTGGAATGATGATGTTTACAACAAACTATTTAGGAAAAGTCTATTATTCATGAAGTTTATGCAAATATCTTCCACTAGACATAAAGTTTAAGATGTAAAGTAAAAGTAACAATTGCAGTGTAGAGCTGTATTTCCATGGCTTGTTTTTCATTTATTTTATGAAACAATCTTCATATATATGCTTGTTAAATAATTGTTTCCCATGGTGCAATGCAAGTTGTATTATATGAAATAGTTGTGATAATCAACATTCAATCAGTAACTGATAACTTTTTCTTCCCCCAATAATGGGTCATGCACCATGAAATAACATTTTCTTATTTAATGATGCATTAAAAATGATATGTGTTAGTTATTTTCTAGTCCTCCAAAAGGATGTACTATAAGCTATCTATAGTTTTTGGTCTCTGTAATCTCGTTTGCTGACCTTGGTCTAATTATATTCGCATGAAAGAGACAGATATTTGTAAAAATAAAAGAAACACAAGTAATGTCGATGTTATGTGATGGACTACACTTTAAGTAATATAGTGATAGAAAGGCAATAGCTTGCTTTTTATGAAAATTAACAAATAAGAAAAATAAAGTGTATTACTAAATCAAATAAAAAAATGGCCGAAAGGGATCTGAAAATCATGCATATACTTTTGCCTCACATTTATGTAGCAGATCATTCAGACTTTCGCTCTTTAATACAGGGTGGTACTCTGACCACACAAAGGGATAAATTTATCAACCTGCGGGTTTGAAAAGTGGAGATGTTGCCTATAGAAACCAATTATATTTTGCTATTATTTTGTAGAGTGTACTAAAGAAATGATAACTAGAATCTGATTGGTTGCTATAGGCAACATCTCCACTTCTCAAACCTGCTGAAAACTCGCAGCTTGATAAATTTACCCCAAAATCTTTGCTTAATGGTGAATAGAACAGGGAAATACATAGGCAGTGTGCTATGTATGATCACATGACCACAGAGACTGCCATTCTCATATGCCCATTTGCTTTAAAAGGTAAGGATCGGCAGGGCAGGGGAGGGCTGGGCAGAAAGTATTTACATAATTAAACACACTCCTTCTTCCCCACTGTTAGCCAATGAGGAACTGGTTTATTCTCAGATGACTTTCTAGTTCACCTTGTGGAAGCGCTGGCCCTGAACATACAAATGTTTGATTATAGTGTCAGGAAAATAAATTGGACCAGAATTATAAAAAATGATTGTCTTGTATCTTGAACTTCTGCTCATGTGACATGGTCAGTGTCATAATGTGAGGAGAGGGATGGAGACAACTGAGAATCCATAGTCTTACAGTAGTGATCAGAAGCTTCTATCAAAATAGTGCGCTGGTGGTGTCAAACACACCTCTATATGGCCAGGTTTTATTAAAGGCTGGAAATAATTTTCACACACAATACATGCCCCAGCCAGTGTTAGTCATTGTCTGTCATCAAAAAGAATGTTACAGTTTCAGGCGTTTGCTATGTGATTTTTGTAAATTTGAATATAAATATTACATACAAGTTAACCCGTGCATGATACTCATGCATTCTAGTCAAATCAAGCTACTTAAGGTCTTAAAAAGGTTCTTGTCATGCATTTGGGCCTAGCCAGGGCCTCCTCAGGGGAAGAGCGTTACTTCCCGACGCAAGCGCCCTTTTTAATGTGTGTTCATGAGGTAAAATTACCTCACGAAAATGAGTTTGAGCCCTCAACTCGTAAATTTAGCATTTACTACCCCTCCCACGGGGGGAAGGGGTGATGATGGAAGTCAACTGACTTCACTTTTCTAATTTTTTTGTCAAATAATGTCAGTATACCAAATTTCAGGTCAATTGGATGAGTCCTTTCTGAGAAAATAGTTTTTTCCACACACACACACACACTAACACACGCCGCTTCACATGTGTGTTCATGAGGTAAAATTACCTCACGAAAATGAGTTTGAGCCCTCAACTCGTAAATTTAGCCTTTACTATGCCTCCCACGGGGGGAAGGGGGGATGATGGAAGTTAACTGACATCACTATTCTAATTTTTTTGTCAAATAATGTCAGTATACCAAATTTCAGGTCAATTGGATGAGCCCTTTCTGAGTAAATAGTTTTTTCCACACACAGACTAACACACGCCGCTAGGCTTTTACTTTTATATATTAGATAATGCTAAGAATTTAGTAGGTCAGTGTATAACTCCGCCCAGCAGGTGGCGCTGCAGCTTGTTGTTTTTTTTCCACACACAGACTAACACACACCGCTAGGCTTTTATATTATAGATTCAAATTAAGACCTCAGAATGATAACGTTATAGGTTGATAAAACCCAAGTGATTTAACTTTTACCTAATACATGTGCAACTATTAGAACAAATGTTAAATGTAGAATAAGCTTTGTTCTAATTTGTGTCTGTGTTTATATATTTTTTATATTGTTAATGTAATCTACATTATCTGCAAATTTTCCAATTGCATTTGATACCAAAAAATTATTATTGAATAATTTTGCAAGCAATTATTTGTAACCTTGCAAAATAATTATTCCACAGTATATTTGTCATAATGAGTGTTCTATACTGAAATTATACCAATATATTAACTAATGGCCATTACAGCATGGCATTTCTCAACATGTGTTGTTTTCTATATTGTTTTGACATTTACTAATATGCATTTGTTGTCCAAGAGACAATATATATTTATGTTGTGTTGCTTTGTGGTTACTATGTGGGAAATAATAAAATATTGTGTACATTAAGTATCGGAAAATATATGAATACATGAACCATATTAGAAATATTTAATGTGTTTCCATAGAAACTAGTGGAGGGTAGGAAAATGAATATTTTTATTCTATACATAAGATTAAAATCTATAATGTGTGAACTGCAACAAAACACCTGACAATCATTCTTCTGGCAATGCTCCAGCTTGCACCTCTGCATACTTTCTATATTTCTAGAAACATGGTTATGGGAAAACTCATTAGAATAACTTATGATGTTTTATTTAGACTATAGTTGGTAATTTATTAAAATGTTTTGGTTACAGGCTGTAGTTTATATGAGTGGCATGTGGTTAGAGTATGTTAGATATTTATGTATTTTTAAGATATGCTTCTTCTGTTGCTATATATTTTTTTACAGTATGATATACCTTTGTAGCTTTATGGATATGAGAGCATTCCATTTTAAATATGTCAGGATCATTAAGGGTTGATGAACAATTGCACAAAAAATTAGAATAGACATATATGTAATATCATGATACATAACTCGCAAAATGTACTGTTTGTGACCCCAAAACAAACTCAATACCAAATATTGATTCTATAAAATTAATAGGATCATGATTGGACAGGATGGAAAATGCGATTGGAAGAGGACCAATAACGGTCTGTGTGCGTAGACATCCTCTGACCACACTGGTGGGTTTCAGTGAAGCCAGAGGAGATAATTGACCTGAGAGTCAACTAGATATATTTTGTTAGATTTGACCATTCACCCGTGTGGCCAAATTAAACAATGATCTCTGTCACTTAACTTCCAAGTTAGGCAGTATCGGCCAACGTGTGAACACCTTTGCAGTAGGGTTATCCAATTAGTTGTTTGAGATGCTATTGCTACACTATTCATATGCCATTCAAGTGTGACAGAGTGTGGCACACTTCAAAAGTGGTTAAATAGCAAATATGTATTAGTATGCATTAAAAATGGCAATCCTGCAGTCATATACCCTTAAGCTAACAGTACAAAATATCAGATCAAAAGATTGTTTTCAAATGATCCTTTAAAATTAGCATGTATGCCAAAATCACAGTAATGGCTTGTAACAATGTATAAACTGTTACTTTGATGTCTATTGTAGACATTTTATTGCATCCCATAAATTTAGATTAGATTCCCCACTATACTATATAAAGCCCCCAATATGACTTTACGACAGAAATTCCAGATCTGTATAATCTGCAAAAACAGCAAGCCCTCCTTTCCAGCCAATAATTAATCAGTAATAAACACAGTTACTGGGAATATCCCAGAACAGCTTATTAATTGAGGCTACCATGGTCCCGGGGAAGTGCTGAAGTCATGGGACCTATTTCATATACTTCTTCAATGTTTTGTCATCCCCCATACCATTGATATTTATTTATACATTAATGGTATAAATAGCAAGCCCCAATCTCTCAGTATATAGCAATATAAAATTATATAATGTCATATCAGTTCTTTGGAATATACAATTAACTTTCACCCCTAGCTCACTTTGACACTTGTTAAAGTCATGATTTGCACCTGTTTGAGATTTATCTTAAAGGCATCACCCCTTTTTTCCAGTCAGGGGCCCAGATTACTGTCTTTTAGGCTTTGATGATGGTTCGTCTTCAAACTTTTAGTGGAATGTATTATGCTATATTCTTCTTTTCCTAGCTTCTGCTCTTTTCTCTCATGTTTTCGTTTTACTTTATTTCTTGATATACATATTGCTCAAAAGTTCTAAAAGTTTTACTTAGTTGGTCTTTGTTTGACCTTTCTATGTTTAGCTTACATTGCAATGGTGTTCTTAGATCTGAATTTACAATTTCATGACATCAGTTTTCACTGGTAATATTATATATTTTATTCTGCCATTTCTTATTTTTCTTGAATCCTTATGTGACATTGTACTTTTATATTTGAAGTGTTTGGATCATGCTTGATAGAAACACCTTTTTTATTACTTGTGAATATATTTGGGATAGTCTGCAAGTGAGGATTTTTGCATATTTTTCATTGCAATATTGCAAAAATTTCCACGGATTCTGGGAAATTTAGATCTGGGCTTTGACTGGTTCATTCAAGGACATTGTTCTTTTTTTTGTATTTAAGCCACTTTACTGTGGCCTTAAATAATTGCTAAAATGTCAAATCTTAGGTAGTCTGCTGCAGGTTTTCCTCCCATATTTGATTTTATCTTACTGCAGTTATTGTCCCTCAATTTTATCAAACTGTCAAGTTGATAAGCAGAGAAGCATCCACGTAGCATTATTCTCCCATGACCATGCATTCACAATAGGAATATTGTTCTTGGGATGATGAGCAGTGTTATGTTTCCACCAAACATACCACATATCATTGACACAAGACAAAGTTAACTGATGACATTATCATTATCAGATCATATAAACTTGCCCTGCTTGGTAGAAGTTCCCACATGCTTTCTAGTAAACTATAGGATATTTAATTAAATATGTTACATTAACAATGCTTTTATTCTTGCCACCCTCCAACAAAGCACAGTTGGTTAAGTGCATGGGTTATTATTGCACCATGGACACTTTCTCTTATTTTTGCCAAACTAAAACACTGGTCAAAAGCTTATTGATAGCCTCCCTCTAGCACAAATGCTTAGTTTGGAGGGGGGCCTATATTAGACCAATTCATAGTTGAGTCGTATTCTGCTTTATGGTGGACTTGACAGTACTTTGTTTGATTGTCATGATTATAGCAGCATAATTCTGAAAATAATATATTAATACAGTTCTGATCAGTTCCAAAAATTTAAATTGGTGTAAGCAAGCAAGGGAGTTTTTTATTTTGATATATGCTTCAGATATATGTTCTCTGTCATCCTGCCAGATTGTTTTACTCAGAGATGCCTGGGTGTCACATAAGAAGCAATCAACCTTCATTGATAGCCCAGTTAAGAGGTCAAAAGATCCTAAAAGATTGTAACATGTCTTTGAATAGAAAGGACCATATTTGGGGTTTCTACACGTTCCATGTATTTTCTTTATAGCAAAGAGTACATTAAAGCAATAATTGGCGTAATCGATATTTGAGTAGACCACTGCATAAATTTGTAACCACTTAAGGAAACTATATGGATACAATTTTTTCCAAGGAATCGATACAACATAACCATGTTACATATGTAAATGTAGTGCAGTAAGTCCCCATGTCTAGTGGACTGTCTATCTTTGCTCTGTTCCAGATTGGAGCTATAATATTTATAGCAGCTATAGCTTTCAGGAGGGAGTTTTTGAGCAAGGAAGAAAGGTTTTAGAAATGATCAGTTCTCCGCGCACAGTTTTCTACTAATGAATTGTCCTTGCCTTTAATCATTTCCCAGTGTCAGATTGCGCAAAAATGTGTTATGGATAATGAATGTTTCTGGGTTTAATTCTGTTTTATATTAAGCAAACTGTTTGCATTTATATTTCTACATGTCAATTTGTTATCAACATTTTCATTCAAAAAGCATTGTGATTTTTTTGTCATATGAAATCCTATTTAATAATGTTCAGTGTTTCTGTTCTTAAATAATTTACATATCAGATAGATTTGGCTTGTATAAAGATACACTTATGCAGGCAATTGTTTTTGTTTATTTTTATGATTTTATTTTGAGATAAGTCAGCGAGTAACTGAAAACATGCTAAGGGTGGATTTAGTCATTTTTAGACAGAAAAGGTGTTCTTGCAATGTGTCACGCATGCCAAGATGGCAGTGATATTAAGAGTGTTTAACATTTTTTTACATCCTTCACCTGATTGGTGCTTTTCAAGAACATTTTGTTGCATTAGTTTTGAAATTGTTTTGGTCTTCATAAAAGAGCTCTTGTTTGGAAATACAATATCCCTCACTGAGGCTTCTCACAGACAGATATATTTATTTTGAAATAAGCTGAAACGTCTTAATAGTACCCATGTTCAATGATATCAATTAATTGTGTGACCTCTAAAGACAACTAATTGCTACACAGTTTATATAGGTGGATACTTCTGCAAGCAATGCTTTAGAGTTGTCTTTCATTTTACATTACAGAAAATTACATACAAATTGTTCACGCGTATAAAGGAGTGAATATTAATTATAGCCATTGCAAAATTATAGCCATTTGTAAAATGTTACAAAGGGAGGTACAAATACCTCCCTTTGTAACATGTTTTCAGGACAATATGTATATATATATACTAATAAAAAGAAAGAATGAATAAAAGTGTCAAAAATACTAAAAGCAACGTCTGATCCATTTTGGCTTCTATTGCACAAAAAGACCCTTCATTTTAGGTTCACTGGTCTTTTAATGTGTCATATCATCTATTATGTCAAGCACTTCTAGAAAATGTGCTGAGCATGGAGGTATGTTCTACTATATGCAGTGTCTCTATAAGCTTAGAATGCATTTCTGAAACATCTGGGCAAGACAGTTGGCATTAATTAACAAAACGAGTAGAATGGTAGATAAATATTTTGTTCACATATATATTCATTTATTTTTTTAAATTCACCTAACCAATACACTGTAAATTGTCCTGTAAACTGTGTATATATATTGTAACCATTTTTGTGGTCTGAAAATTTACACTTTCAATCTGAATAAAAGGCAAATTTCTTTCAATATGCAGTTACTGACGAGAAAAATATGTTTATAACGCCTTAACAATGAACTGGATTTCATATCTTTATATTTTAATATTTATATTTTTGTACAATATGGCTATATACAGGTTTGAATTTCTAAAGTAAAATGTTACTGAGATATGTATTTTTTTTTAAAAAAAAATTGATCTACTCATTTCAAAATCCCCCAACCCAACCTCCTTGCCATTACAGAAACAAGGCTTAACTCCTCCAACACTACATCCCCTGCAGCTGTCTCCTTTGGAAACTCTCCCTCTGCCCCACTCCCAGACCTGGAAAAAGATAAGGTGGTGGAGTAGTCATCTTACTTTCTCTATATTGTACTTCATACTCCCAGAACCCTCCTCCTCCTCCTTTGGAATCCACACTATCTGTGTATTTTCTCCACTTCAACTTCATGTTATTGCCCCTCAGGCAAATTTCCCAATTCATTGATAACTTTGCTACCTGGATCACATGTTTCCAAACCTTTTATCTGCCTACGTTTATACTAGGCAATTTCAATATTCCCATTGACAACCTCGCTGTCTCTGCTGCAAAAAAACTTCTTTCACTTACTTTGGTCTCTCCCAGTGAAATCATCTCCCACCCACTGTAATGGTCACTCGATTGACTGGACCTTATGCCACTTCTGCTCTATCTCTAGTTTCTCCAACTTGCCCTTGCCACTCTCTGACCACAACCTCTTGTTCTCTAGCCTCACTTATCTCATGCTTCACACTGGCAACGAATTCCACAAATACTCATTGACACCAAAATACTCTCTACCCAATCATCTTCTCATTATCACTAAAACAACTAGCTTCTCCTATAATTACCATGTCGTTTCCTAATCTGGCTGTCTCATTCTACAACACCACACTCAATTCGGCCATCTCTGATGATCTATTCCTCAACCATGGCACATCAAACAGACCAGCCACCTGTAAAATTGCTGAGTACCACTGGAGGAAGAAGGCTTCTTTCACTAGAAATGCATCTTATGCCACTGCCCTTTCATTTGCCAAGCAAACATTCTTAATTTCTCTCCAGTCTCCCAACACCTCTTTACCACATCCAACTCGCTATTCTGCTCATCTGCACCACCTCCCCGTCCTCACTCACAGTACCCCACCCACCTTCTCCTATACTCTCCAATACAACCCCAATTCTCTCCAGTAACCAAGGACACAGTCTCAGTATTCATTTCATCTTCTCACCCAACAACCTGCCTTATTGATCCTATTCCCTCCCAACTTTTCAACTTCCTCTCCCCCAATGCATTCCCACCTCTAGATCCTCTTCAACCTGTCTCTCTCCATTGCCACATTTTTTATTTCATTTAAACATGCTCATTTCACCAATCCTAAAAAAGCCATGTCTTGACCCAGCCTCTATGACCAACTACGGCCCCTCTTCCCCTCTCTCCTTGTCCTCCAGACTTCATACTTCTTGTGTACAATCTCCTATCTCACTTTGTCTTCTCCCACTCCCTTCTTAACTCTTTGCAATTGGGTTTCTGCCCAATGTGAGTACATTTTACTGATATTGCATGAATAAAAGTAATATATTTTCTACTTACAGCAAAGTGTGGGAGACATTTCTAAAAACTTGTGACAGTTCTTTCCTGGTTCATTACTTATCTATAGAACTGCTCTTTCAGTGTCTTTACCTGTGGCACATCCTCCCTTGCACCCCCTCAATTTGCTTGTGCCCCACAAGCCTCTGTTCTCTGCCCTCTATTGTTCTTACTTTACATTTCTTCTCTTGGTGAATTAATTTGCACATTCATCTTCCATTATCACATTTGCACTGATGATACCCAAATCCTCCACCTCTGACCTCTCACCTTCTGTACTATCATAAACATCTGTCTCTCTGCTATCTCCACAGAGCTTTTCACTTTCCCATCTCCTAGATTCATCATCTCCCCTCAAATATCCCTCACCGTCAATAACACCCATTTTCCTCAGTCCCTCAAGCCTACTGCTTTGGTGTGACAAACGACTCCTTCAACAGCTTTACTCCATGTATCCAGTCTCTCTCCTACTCCTGTCACCTCCAGCCTTGACATATTGCCAAATTTTCCCTTTTCTTAGGGATGCAGCCAAAGAAATGTTTACCTTTTTATTAGGATGCAACGAAAACCCATATCTATTCCTTAATTCTCTCCCGCCTTGACTACTGCAACTTCCTCCAATCTGGCATTCCCCTCACCCATCTATTCCTGCTTCAATTCACCTTACATGGTGCAACAATGGTGCAGCAAGCCTCACTACTGTGCAAATCTCTACACTGACTCTTCCAATATCCTACAGAATTAAATTCAAATTATTCACCCTCCCCTACAAAGCCCTCAACAACAACACCCATTCATACATCTCAAAACTCATCATGACTTACTCTCTCTTATACTCTCTTATATCTACCTCTGATCTGTGTCTCACCATGTATTCTGCTACTCACATATGGAATTCTCTACCATGCCTAATCTGGCTTTCCCAATGGCTTCAAATCTTTAAAAGCATCTCTTTATTAGAGCTTACACTATTTCCACCTATAGTACTCTCACTGGTGGATTCTCACAACTTTCCTGGTCTCCACTCTGAGCCACACACACTCCTCTTGTCTCAGATTTGCCCTCTTTCAGTTAGAGTACCATTAGATCCTCCTTTGAGCAGGGCCTTACCTACCCTTTTATTTCATGTCTGTATTTATTTTGTCCACATTGTATGTCCCTCTTTTATGCATGCCCTGTTTTAAACACTCTCTCCGGTGCTGTGATGCCATACAAATCAATGACAATAATGCCAATAGACTGTTGGTATGTATGGACTCATCACAGGATGAAGAACCATTCATTTTTTCACAGCACCCACCAATTCTCATTGACAACCACAATTCGGAGATAGAGTTTTACCCAAGAGTGAGAGGACCAATCTCCTCGATGATGTTTAAAATGTCAAATATGCAATATGGCACCACCAAATATTGCATTTAAATGAAAGGATTCTAAACTTTTCTCTTTGACAAACTTGCAAACTCCTCAGCTTTTCCTATACCAAACATGATTTAGTTACTTATGAAGGAATAAATGTTATGCCAGCTGTACTTAAAAGGTAATATTTGCAAATGTTCCAAATGTGACAAATAGGTAGAGTAAGTTAGGTTGTTCTCTGTGCAGACATCCTACTGTGCTTTTTAGCAATTTGGTTATAGTCTATTTTAAAGCAGAGAAACGTTTTGTTGTTGTCACAACTATCTAATAGACTTAAGTTGTATTCCTGGGTAACAAAATAAACAGCTCTTACTGAAAAGCATTGAATGCATTTAAGAAAAAATAATATTTAAAGTCACATGAGAGCATTTACAAGAAAACTATTGTTATCTAAATATGAAAATCCCTTTAACTCAATATCTTACCACTTGATACAGTTTAACATTTCACAATGCTGGCTAAACTTTCCCAAGTTCCGTAATATTGAAACAAATGACCTCCTAGACATATTTCACTCAGCAAGAAGATCGATAACATGTATAGTGTTTTCATTATCATTTCCAAAAACAGGCAAAAAAACCCAACCCCCCCCCTTTCCTTATAACTAAGTACTCCTGGCAAGATCCTAGATTTTACATCATTCACACCTTACTAAATGAATATCATCTATCAGCTTTTACAGATGAATGCAATGATACATTTATGTGCTGCAAAAAATAATAATAAAGGTTTGCTAAAGAACAGTATATAAACAGCTGTAAAGTGTTCATTAGCCTGTCTGTGGCTAAAATAAGTGCTTACAAAAATTGGAAGTTGACCAATTTGAACATTTTACTCTGTTTTAAGCCCTAGCAGATTTATGTGGTTGAACTTAAGCTTTTCTAGTTCATATTCTCCTATTGATGTTGCCGTCATTAATCATCTTCTGACTCACAAGCTTTGGGGTGGTTGGCTGTTATTGAATGTTGCTTTGGGCTTTTTTATGTATGCACTAATCGTGTCATTTGTTTTCGTGTTTACTTTGATGATTTCCAAGTAGACTTTCTACAAGCATGTGGAATTTCTATTTTTCCTTATCTGGCTGTAAGGAAAAGAGAAGGACTGGAAATATTTATTTGTCCTGTAGTATATATATTTGTGTAGCATAATGTTATTGTTTGTATGCCTCACAATATCTTATTACGTACACAAAAAAAAGAACTTAAAGGGCAACTTAACACCAAACAATCTGTAGAGGTACATTAATCTTTCTTGACTGCATTACTTCTTATTTGCTATAGAGCACTATTTTCCCAGAACTTCTCCCTCACTGGAACTTTCCATTATACAAATTGGCTTGTTAAAACTTTCCTCTCCAAGGGGTAAATGTATCAAATAGGGATTTTTGCAAATTGCTGATATCCGGCGAATTGTAAATTTAAAGCGGCAGTGTCTTTAAAGGCAAAGCTTGTCGGTATAATGTCATAATAAATGTTATGTATAAATGGTGTGTGTGTGTGATACTCTTTACATAACCACTTCTCACAGTGCCTCAGTATTACATCATGCGTTAATGTCATCTAAACATTATTATTATTTTTCTATTAAACATTAAGAGTTAAAAGAGAATATAAACAAAATGTGTGAAAATTCATGCACATAGTTTATAGAGTAAGCAACCTGTTGGCCAAAATTTATACCTCATTAAAGCTTTTAGTATCTTGCAGCAGCACTTCACGTTAGTTGTGTTATGTCTCCTAGTCCAATTAACTAAGTGTGTATTACATGGGTCAATCGATCTACCCACACCGGATTATAAGATGGGGAAAGTGAATGGACTGATCTTTAGCTTCCTCCAACCACACTCCTCCAAACTTTTGTCAAAGCTGCGTTCACAACATGAAGGGGAGGGGAGGTGATTACATCCCTATAGGCAGCATTCACAACTTCTTAAACCAGGTTAAGAAATAATGGACGACAATATGAATTTGAAATTTCAATACTCTGATATCGGGTGTGATCATTAAAGAAATTATGAGTAAGTGGTGGATCTTGAAGAATAATCCTAGTCTTAAAAAAGTATTGTTCATTACTCCATAGAATAATATGTTATAGCAATCATAATTTAAGAGATTTAAGCACTAAATATCAATTTGTAGCACCACTTCCATCAACATGGTGATCAGCTAAACTGAAAAGATTCTGGCCCTGGACACTGTCATTTGTGCAAGCAAATCACCAGAATGAATTATTTGATTTGGAGAGAAAGGAGACATTTTGTTAATAACTATTAGTTGCAGGAGTTCTTTTGGTTGTAAGATGAAAATGAAGATAAATGAACATGCTGCTATTAGCTTATATAAAAACATATTGGGGCATTGCTCCCATGACATGCAGGGCAAGTAGAATGGAATGCGGCCCCAATCCTCAGGAGAGTGTATGAACCTGCTTTAAATATTATTAGTAAAATACTTTTATTGCCACATTAAACTGTGCTGTCTTTTGGCCATTAATGAATTCATATTTCAACTTATGAGATGTGTTAATCAGCAACAGAGCAACACAGGGATTATAACTGTATTGGCTGATAGAACTACACAACATGCACAGAGGATCTCTGTGCATACTGTGTGCCTCAGATTAATCCTCCCCTGAATAAAGAACTAAAAATTAATGATATATTATATGTTTAGTGGGCTTTGTTGAGGTGTTTTGGTTCAGACGTTACTTGGAAATCGATTTGAGTATTCTTATGATTGCAGAGAGTCGTATAGGAGTGTGGTGTTGCAGAGGGATAAAATGTAGAGATATATGATACAGAGAGTTTAAAACACATTGTAGCCTTCTTTTGAGTTCTTTACTATAGGATTTTGTAACAGAGACAAGAAACCTTTTTAAAAATAGGTAAGAACATACTCAATCTCCTGGTTTTAATAAAAATGTGTGTATAATCAGATAGCAACTAGCTATCTTAAATTAGAATAAACACAATGGTGATTTTACCTGATTAAAATTAGAGTTCTTAAACATGTGCCGATAAGTTCCATATTCTTCATTTCTACTGGGGTGTGTATCAAGTAGCTATAATGTGACCTCAAGGTTTTAATATACATATGAATCTCAGATGGCATATTTATCGTTTGTCAATTTTTTTAGTTAAAACATTTTCAAGTTATCATGTCAAATGAAGCATTTTATAATGGTTCTTATGTGGAGGTCCACTAAGAGAGTGTGTATCTCACCGGATTTTAAGTAGAGACTAAGGGATATATTTACTAAACTGCGGGTTTGAAAAAGTGGAGATGTTGCCTATAGTAACCAATCAGATTCTAGCTGTCATTTTGTAAAAAGTACTAAATAAATGATAACTAAAATCTGATTGGCTGCTATAGACAACATCTCCACTTTTTCAAGCCTGCAGTTTAGTAAATATACCCCTAAGTGTAATAGTTATATTTTATCTGCCATAACAAATCCCCACGAGGGATGAAATGTTAATTGGCACACCTACATCGAGGTAGGGTGCTGAGTTTTGTAATTATATAAAGTATTATTGTCAACAGTATGCTTTTCCATTTGATGCTTCAATTAATTTTTACACAGCATTTGAAATAAAAAAAAGCTATTTATTGTATGTTGTGTTGCCCCAGTTTCTCTCTTTTCATATACTTCAAACTATCTGGATTGTGATTGAGATGGCACCTTTGTATAATCACTGCTATTTTGGAAACTGTGTGGATGCAATTAAGCAATTGAATGTTAGCTGAACATGTGATAAAACAGCTGTTTTGTATTTTTATTTGATGCTGTTGTACACACTGGAGCGTTTTAAAATCCACACACAGACATATACTTTTATTTTCTAAATTTATTTTTTGGTTCATTAATTTGGTTCCCAGGCAATGATTCCTCTAAGCTAAGCAATCCAGAAAAACAACAGTTAAAAGGTCAATCTAATGAGGACTCCTTCTGCATTCACAAACTCCAGGATGCTTCCTAGCGAGTTGTTAACACTATAATTTCCAGCTTGGCTGAAACGGTGGTCCCAGTGTCAATAAACTTTAAGAACCTCTGTTTTAAATACAACTGACTAGCTGAATCGTCCAAAAAATGTGCATTAAACAGATTAAGAAAAGTCTTGCTATTACATAAAGGAAGACATCATAATTACATTTTTATTTATATTGGTCAATTGTCCTTAAATTAACTTTTGATACATTCGCTTTTCCTATAAAGAACATTTTGGATCTCCATCACAGGTTTGGGATCATCCTGATTATTTATTTATTGCACAAAAAAATTGCGTTCATTAGGTTGTGTTATTACGTTATCGATCCTATATGAATTGTTAGTGTATAATTTATGTTTCAAAGGTGAACTGTTTACGGTCTTTTCATCTGTAAGTTTTCTTTTCATTTATACGTCTCTCGGTCTTACAATCAATATGGAATGCTGTGTACAGGTGCATGCATGTTTTCATGCTGTTGTTGTTCTTCAGACTTCAGTGCATTTCTCATTACATTGCCCAGTAGCGATTTTGGTCTTTCCATCTCATTTTAGTATACAGTATATTCAGGTTTGATTACTTCCTCCCAGAGCTCTGCTCTTGTGGCTTATACTTCCATTCAGATGCTCTGTTGCACAATACACATTGCTTTGGCTATTTCAATTTTTCCCAGAGTAGAAGATCATGTTCATGCAGATATTGATTCATATTTCTATTGTTTTTTTTATGATTTGCTTCCCCTTGATATAGTTATCCTTTGTATAGTCATAAGTTATAGCAGGGGTTGACAACCTTTTTCTATCAATGTGCCGGTTAAAATCTAGTCAAGCCTAGGTGTGCCAGTTGGACGTTTGTATATATAGATAGGTAGATAGATAGATAGATAGATAGATAGATAGATAGATACACATTTAATTACGTCTCGTTTTGTGATGCTAATATCATAGTAATAGTAATGGGACCAGCAAATAAACATTTATATTATGCCGCAGAGTAGTGTCCCAAATCAAATTATGCCACACAGTAGTGCCCCCACTTTGTATTATGCCACATAGTTGAGCCTCAAATTCATATCATGCCTCATAATTGTGCCCACAATTCATATCATGCTACATAGTTGTCCCACCAATTCATAGTATGCCACATAGTTGTGCCCCCAAATCATATCATGCCACATAGTTGTGCCCCCAATTCATAGTATGGCACATAGTTGTGCCCCCAAGTCATAGTATGTCACATAGTTGTCCCCCCAATTCATAGTATGCCACAAAGTTGTCCCACTATTCATAGTATGTCACATAGTTGTCCCCCTTACTCATGGTATACCACATAGTTGTCCCCCCAATTCATAGTATGCCACAGTTGTCAACCCTATTCATAGTATTCCACATAGTTGTCCACCCTATTCATAGTATGCCACAGTTGTCCCCTCTATTCATATTATGTCACACAGTGGTCTCTCCGATTGATAGAATGCCACAGTTGTCCCCCCCTATTCATAGTGTGCCATAGAGTTGTCCCCCATATTCATAGTATACCACATAGTTGTTCCCCCTATTTATAGTGTGCCACATAGTTATCCCACCTATTCATAGTATGCCAATTAGATGTGCCCCTTAATTTTTAGCGCTGTTCTTACTTACCTTTGGAGGCACGTCTTTCGTTCCAAAAACCTGGGTGCAGCTTCAGTAAAGCATCCGATGACAGCCGAAATGGAGCTTCTGTTCCATTTCGGCCGTCATCAGCTGCTTTACTGAAGCATCTGCAGCAGTCCACGCGTGTCATGTGTTGCCGACCACTGAGTTATAGTGTAGATAATGTTTCATCATTCTTTGAGTTTAACAAGGTGCTAATTATATTCAATATTATTTGCCTGTATTTTGTAACATATTTTATTTAGGCCATGTATTAAGCCTCAAAGTATGCATTTACTTCTATACTCCTACAAGTTGTATGGTGGTTTATCTACCAATAAACTTATTGCTATTTGTATGTTATTGTTACATTGCTGGTGAAGTATAATTATTTGAGGTTTTTTATATGTTCTCTGAGCTACAGAGCATTTGTCTTTAATGTCAACTACTGTAATATGTCAAAAGCTGGGTACTTCTTATGTTTTTCACACACAGAATCAATTGTCCATTTTCACACTCAAGTACCCCATCAATGCGTGTAGCAGGATACCATTGTGGTGAATGTCTTAAATGTAGCTACACTTTCACACTTAAATGACAAATATACAGAATGTTTTTGATTCATATGTCCCCAAATACAAAAACTAACAGTGCCATCATACCCAAATCTGAGAGCCATCTTAAATCATAGCTCTCAGCACTGAAGGGTTAAGGCTGAGCTCTTCAATGGCTGTTCCATAAAGCTCTATTGAGAACTATGGATGACTTTGAAGTGCACTTGTTTTATTTGCAGTGATGCTGCAGGGAAAATAAGCACCATTTAAACAAGCCAGATCACTTCAGGAAAAGGAAGTGCCAACACGTTTTGTTGCATATGGGGAGATGTATTTAATTATTGAAAACTCCAGTAATGATAGGGATATTAAGATGCCATATTTTGAATATAATGGACCTCATTTAGAGTCGAACGCAAAGGCTGTTTTAGGCGCATCCAACAAAAAAACACTACCACGCATGTGCAGAAAGCACCAAAACCGCCTGCATCTTGGACGCAATTAACAATTGCGACAGCTTGCGACTCACAACGAGAGAATGGGAGGAACACGGTTTTTTGAAGGCGTGACCATGTAAATACATACTAGTCACAGTGAGGCGTAGACACAACACACGTCAAAACAGGGCTAAAGCTGTGCGACAGGAATTAGGTGGCGCAAGCGTTAACTAGCTGCAGGAACTGCTTGTAGCTCGATAGGGTATTAAGAGTGGGACGCAACTGGGGTTGCTTGCCACTCGCAATACCCTACCAAGCTGCGGCACACTCCCACTCCTACACTTCTTAAAAAGACTTTGCGTCTGACTCTAAATGAGGTCCAATATGAGCACATTAGGCAACAAACATGTGACATTTAGATACTTTATTGGATTTGCAACTAGTAATATATTTTAATAATGCTAATATCGCACATAATTATAACACTTGTTGCTATCCATGTCTATGCAAACATGGCATATTAGGTCAACATATTGCTAAACTGAAGTTAGAAGTTTGGGAAGAGAATGTCTCCTGGACGCACTCTCTTGTTTTTCTTTAGTAATGTCTCATTTTATTAAGAGCAGTTGGATTCCATTTCTATATTCCAAAGCTTTGGCTAACTTTAAATGTCATTTGAAGCCTTAGCAGATTTTCATTTTGAAGCCTTTTTTGTCAGTAGATTATTCCTCTGACACCCTTCTGACTGAGCTGTTTCATGTATTGCATTCTGTTCAGCTTCTACAATGTGAAATTGTTTCTTTTTTCCTGTTTTTTCCAAAGAAAAGAGAATCCCCTCCAGTTAATGTTCTAAGTTTTATGTCTTTGGTTCATACAGTAAGCCTGTTAGTATCTATTAAGTTTATTTGCTCCAACAACTTTCTGTACTAGTCAATGGACTTAAAAAACAACACAATTTTGGTGTATAATTTTTTGAATTCTAGTGAAACACTTTTATTTATTTATTATTTCGAAGTTTGCAAAGATCCCCCATACAACGATTTTATCTCACAGTGAGCTTTTCAATATAATTGTTTAGAAATATGATTATAATTCAAAACAGTGATCTCCCAGGACTTTAAAACATTTGTATTGTGTGTGGGCAGATTGAATGATCATAATTACTGTTCTGAGCATGATCAATCAGATTTAGATTGTTCTGTGTCATAACCATTCAATGAAAAGACGGTGAATTTATTTTTTAAAACTAAAATTCGTGCAGTTGTTGCCTGTATGAGTACCTTAAGAAAAGAGTGTTCCCAAACACAAAACAATAACTGTGGAGGCTGTTAGAATCATGACTGACGTTTGCAATTATACCAAAATGCACAAATATCAAAAAGTACAGGTATGTGATTTATTATGCTGAATGCCTGGTACTTTCTAGATAAAGGATTTACCTTGGCTTGGACAAATATGAATAAAATATACTAAATAACATTTCAAAATTGTCACTCTTTTTCCCATTCCTGCACATCCTTATAATATCATTTAGCAGCATTCCTTACTGTGCCTAAAGGAGGAAATGCTTGGTAATCATATCCGTATGTTTGAAATATAACTGAATAGCTGAAATTATTTACTTTATTAATTTTTTGTACCATTCTGTGTAATACATTTCCTCATTAAAGATCCCATACATGCATTCATGTAGGCCTCTAATTCCTCAGTGCTGTACTCATGCACATCAGTCCCTGCTCCATTGGGGCTTACAGTCTAAATTCCCTAACACACCCACACAGACTAGGGTTAATTTGTTAGCAGCCAATTAACCTACCAGTATGTTTTTGGAGTGTGGGAGGAAACCGGAGGACCCGGAGGAAACCCACGCAAACACAGGGAGAACATACACACTCCTCACAGATAAGAGCATGATCAGGAATTGAACTCATGACCCCAGTGCTGTAAGGCAGAAGTGCTAACCACTTAGCCACCGTGCTGCCCATATGTATGTATGTATGTATGTATGTATGTATCTATTTATTTATTTATTGATTCCACTGTTAAAAGTGTATCTTTCTCATCATGAAATCTTTCATCTGCCACAAAAATATCTGTTTGTAAGGTCAGACCCAATAGACCGAATATGGTAGGCACCCCGGCAACTGTTCGATGAATGGCTCTTTGGCTTATGTAATTCATTTTCTCTTTCTGTCCAATTATAACACTCACACCGATGCTGGGTGCGGCAGTGTTAGACTCTAGGTCAATAAATTAGATGTTAGAGAACAGCACTTAAATTATATTTTCAATATGAATAAGAGTTGTGATTGTTATATACCACAGTTTCTAAATATCAGTTTAAAAATACATTATTGGTTATTTACTACCTCCAAAAAATATGGTTGTGCAGCACATTTAGTTTTGTGTAAAATGCACCTGTTTTTCTGTCTATCACATAACAAGATGTTAGTCCACATTCCAATTTTAGTGGCGTAAAAAATGCTTTAAACCTACTTTTACGGGTGCAAATGAAAATGCATATAGTCGACAGTGCTAAAACACCATTACTTCTACTTTCATTAATTTAAACTTGCTTTAGCTCCTTAAATATTATTTGTTGTTACATTATTTTCTCTATTAAATTAATCATGAGAGTGAAGGGACATCTTGATGTGCTTATCTATATACTTCCATATATAGTATATAAAAAAATAAGCGCAGAGTATCACAATACCTCTTATGTACTGCAGTGTGCACTAATAATAATGCCCATCTCAGTTATTTTAGAGTAGTAAATGTTTAAAATTTAGAATTGGACATTCACATTAGGATTCTCATGCTAAGAGACCCAAGAGGACCCCACACTGTTGCCTTTCTAGACCATTACTCCTCCATACCAACAAGGGAGGGCTGATATATTTTAGTCTGGGTGCAAACAAGTTAGTAGCCCATAGTGCTGCAGTCTTATCTACATATTTATAGTGATAGGCAATTATGGGAAGGACCACAGATGTAGCTAACGATAATGGTTATATCATTTACTGAAGCTTTGTCATAAAATTTAGTATATGACACTTCATATGTAACAGCAACCATATACTATGGAAATGACTGTGAGTGAAAAAAACCTTGTCTATTTCTCAGTACCAGAACCTATCTGTAAAACACTTGTGACCAATTACTCCCAAGCTCTTGCTATTCCTCTAGTGTATACATGCAAAAAATGTGTTAAAATGTTAATTACTAATGGTTTAAACACAGTGTAAAATCAGCAATGGTTTTGCCGTGCGCCACAATTTGCAGAAGTGCATCTAGATTTTTACAAAGTGCAACGGTTAGAGATGCAACATTTTGCTTTTGCTTAGGAGCAGTAGTTTTCGCAGGATGGAGGACTTACGAGGAGTGAAGGTATTTCAGAGAAGAGGAGTGAGTGCATTTTTAGGGGAGTACATTTATGTGATTTTTAAACAATAAAAAGACTTGAACCTTGCAACATCTTAGAGGTGGGATCCAGCATGTTACACGTATTTAGTTGCATTCTGATCAATGTAATAAAAAGATTCACAAGCAAAAAAGTAAAACATGCAATAGTCATGTTGTCCACTCATCCTCAAGAATGATTTTGGCCATATGTTGGACTAAATCAAAATGTATTTTAAGAGCAACACCGAAAAGTTTAATTTAATGAAACAAGTGGTTCTAAAGTGGTCAGAGGTTTAGAACGTTGCACAATACGCCCCCAGATGTGCACTGGGTTGACCAATCACATGCACCAGTGCAAAATAAAGTCATTTTGCATTGAGCAACACGTGTATATAAGTCCCACTGCATTCAATTTTTTTTAAGCAAATGGAAGGGAAACACTGCATCATGATTTTCTGGTACTATGCTGTATTTAATACCTTTAGAGTTTTACATTGTACGTATATACAGCGGACATGGGCAGTAGCATTGATTTATAAAGGCTCTAGACTATTTTTCATGCTTGACCCTGAAAAGAAATACTACACTGAGCAGCAATGTGTAGCATTAGTTGCACGCACCACTGCTTGTCTGATGTGTACCATTTTTTTTGCATTTGTCTGTCTCAATGCAGTGAACACAGACATTTTGTGATGATAAACCCCTGTTGGTGATGAAAATATGTTTTCAGATCCATGACCCACAATCACCAAAAGCTTCATACAAATTATATCAATGTTAGAATTGCTTCTCACATTTGTTCCAGCAAAAGTATTTGGAGATATTTTTAAGAGTCTGCCATGAATTTTAAAGCATCACGATTTGACAAGAACAAGTGTGGATTTCTTGCCTGAGATGATTCAGTATCCGTTCTTTTTCTCCCTCAAGGTCAGAGGATATCACATTTTATTTTATGCATTTTTAAAGGAATGTAATTGCGTTTGTTCACTCTGAAATCCTTGGGTTGAAGATGAATGTATGCCGAAGAAATCCAAAGGCCCTTGGATAGATGGGAAAATCTGATAGCGGAAGAAAGGTAGTCTGTCAGTCAAATATGCGTTGCAAAAGCTTTGAAAAAAAAAATGAGTTAAAGATAACTAGAAAAAAAATCAGTTCAATAAGATTATTTGATTAATTTTTAATACTTCACAGGAGCAATACATGCAGAAGATGATGGGATTTGATAAATCCACATCTTTGAAATCCTTCCTTGACTTTAATCTCAGAGGTTAATTTATGACTTGTCTTTTCATCTAATGGAACCTGAGGGATTATATAGGGCGTCAGGTCACCTTCGCTGATGCGTCTGTATGATTTTCCGAAAGTTGGAATGAAGTCAACTTAAAACAAAAATAAAATTACTTACACTACAATTGAGTTATCGCTGTAAAAGAAACTTAGGTCTGATAAAGCAGATGTAGATTAAAGCTGTCTTTCAACCACAACAAATCATTTCTCCTTGGGTTTACTTCTCAAAATTGAAATGTCTATTCAGATCTTCTTTATGCAGGATCATGAAGGACAGATGGGACACCATTTTAAAACCACTCGTTAAAAATAAGCTCCATTATTGCATACCCAATTTACTTTATTGACATATCTCCAAAACTGTTATATGTATTTGAGAAAAAAAAACAATAGACTATAACACAAAGAAAGCTTTTATAATATTTTTAACAGACCAGAAAATATCAGATATATTTTTGCTGAATAGTTCATTTAAAACTCTATATATAAATATGTCAGCTTTGAAATGACACTAGACTCATATGTGAGCAACTGCTAATCTTGTGTTGTTCCCCAAAAATTGAATTGTATTGTTTTTTGGAAATATGATACTTAATCATTTGCTCTGGTTATAAGTCCAATTTAATAATATATTTGACCACATTACATATAAGACAGCATTCACTAGTTAGAGGAGTATTAATGGGTGTTATGTAATAGTGCCGCCAGATTCTGATTTTATATGTAAACCATAGAGAACCGGACACAAGAGTGAATATTATTGGTTATTGTCTTGTCACAACACAGCCAATAGGCGGATGGGAGATATTAAGGATTACTAACAATTTTAGGGGATCCAGTAAGAAAATTGAGAGTTTGCAGTTGTGCTCCTGCGCAGAACCATAGAGGAACATAAGCCAAGAATTGCTTTAAATTAGTAGTTTTACAATATCTGCTTCGGACACATTTGAAAATATGACATTAGGTTACTAAATATAGAACAGTTCAAATATCTTTAATGCCATTGTCTTCAAAATTGTTGTAAGCCCAGTTCTACGACTTCTACTGGAGGGATTACAGTGATGTTGGGACATTGATTTCTTATTTGGTGAAAATGCCTTGTTATTGCCCAATTTTGGGGGATAAAATGGAAGACCCTATCAGATAATGGATTTCCAGTTATCTGTTGATCCCAATTAACTACTCTTAAACAAACCAATCACTTCTCTTACCAAACATGTGGACAGACTCATTACTCACATACACAGAAATTCAAAATAATAGTTGAACCGAGCGCACTAAAAGAATGCAGCTCCTATCCCTCCTGACATATAATGCCCAAAAATATGTCAACGAAACAGACTACATAAAACACAAAGATGGATGGATAAATAAGCGCTTCCTTTGCACATAATAGAATCAATAAATATAATAGGAAGGTTAGACTTATCTAGTCCTTATAGCACTAGTTCTTTCCAAGATTTCACATTTAATAGAAATTGTTTCATTATCTTTGTTTACTTTATTCACCTACTTGATGATTTCTATAAATAATAAGATTACATTTTTTTTTTGTATTATTGTCTTTTTATTTTTTGGTGAAAAATAAGCTTTAATGTTAAAGTAGTTTTCAATCTTTCTGCTTGCAGGTTGGATATCTCTGTTGACCTATATCAATTCAGTTTACCATGTTCCCTCAATTCCATATTCACCACAGTAGAAAATGAAAGACACTTCTATTACTTTCTGTTTTACTTTGTTGAATGATATTGCAGTTCTCTGTAGGCTACAATGTTTTCCAATTGTAAAACAGCAAAATTGTTATAAAGAAATGTACAATTAGAAAATTAGCAAATTTGACCCATTATTTCATAGGAAGGTTATAGTAATTGTTCCACGTGAATATTTGGCAGCAATGGCCTAGGACTGTGACTGATTTATGATGGTTTATGCCCATTGTGGTCAGTAAGAAAACAAGGAAGCATTTTACCCTTTCCATGATTTTGTGGCTTGGTTGTAATTTTTTGACTGTTATTTCCAAAACCATTACAGTAATTACATTACTACTAGGAGCATTTTGTGTGTATACCTCTTTATTTTGCTGTCATGTAATAGTGTAATTTTTATTATTTATATATAGTGATATATTTTAAAAAATCCTGAAAAATATTAATCCACACATTGACAGTATTACACAATGTCTACGCAGTATTACACAAAAACTTATAGTACCCATAATCATACCTATAATAATCATTGACATTTACATTTACTTGTTTTGGTAATCTCTTGAAACTATTTCTATGTTTAATAAATCATTGATTGTACACAAGCCACTTAATTCTAGTTCAGCTTTATCTTTGATGTCTGAACTGTGAGAACAGCTTTGGGCTCTAAAAACCTTATGGTCTGTAGTAGGTGCCTAGCTCAAATTTTTCTCACTATAAATTTGTAAAGGTACCCTTATACACCAGAACATTACAGATTAAATAGGAGTGTGTGAACTGTAATGGAGCCAGAAGTGATCCATACAATCACCCTTAGGAGAACAGCATCATCTTGTCCAATTTGGCCATACACATTTGTGGTTAAATGAATATTTCTGATACTCAGCCTCCTGACATACACACCTTCACACACATGACTTATAGCTATACACATACAGAACAGTTAATTTACTAACAATACATTTAGGTGCAACATGTAACCAATCAGCAATAAGCTTGTATCTGTCTTGTGAAAGTGAGACAAGAAGATCAAGTATATAGTTGGTTGCAAGGTCTACAACAGTATGCAGTGTTAGTAAATCAGACAGACACATACACAAGAAGATACACTTATTCATACATATACACACACAGATATACACATACTTGACTTCTGTTCACACCCTTCTAACTGAACAATGCTTCCTCTGTTTCCTCTATGAGGTGCCCTAATGGGTGCAGACACAAGATCTTCCCCCTCTAATCCCCTCTTTTATAGCTGCCTTACCCCATCCTCATCTACACGTTTAAATCATCCTTCCACTGTCACTCTACTAAGCCACAGATAGTGGCTGAGTCATTCTTGTTCATCTTTATTTAGTATGGGTATTTTTAACATAAATATGTTAGGTACATTACTTATTTTATATTATTAATATTCAATGACATATAGGAAGTGCACAGCACATTATATGTGATTGTAATATATTCATGTGTCCATCAGCAATGTTTCCTTGAAAATTGTATTTAAATGTTGATAACTATGGGTGGGATCATATAGATTCCACGCAACATTAGCTCCAACACAACTGCCCCCGCAGGACTTGTAACTAGCTAATAATATGGCAATCCTAATACATGTTCATATACTGTAGTTGTTTGATGCTCAACCATGTGGAGACAGCAATGTGGTATTAGGTGACTGCATCCTACATTTTCAAAGCTTCTTTTTGGAAATGTACTAAAACATGTATTGAATCTGATTTCCACTAATCCTATTACTAGAGGTGCAATAGGCAACACTGTCATGGGATACACCGAATTATCCATGGGAGTCATGTTTAAAACTAAAGCTGCCTGTGTCTAGGCATCATGGTGCATCAGCAGAACATGTAACTCCTTTCCTTCATAAACACATGCAGACATGACCATTTGCCTCTTTCCTGTTTGCTCTGCCAGTGACTGAGTGTGCAGCCTTCTTCTCCCTGCAGCCTACTGGGATTGTAAAGGTATCCTATGGCTTGTATTCTGCATTGGTTTCAGCAGGGGAGCAGGTTAAAACATAGGCTAAAGGTTTCTTTTCATTTATTGGTGGTTAAAACCTCACTGCATCTTACACACAAACCAATTTAGTGTATTTCCCATGCTGTAAAGTTCTGAAAATGGCCATGTACCTAATATGGTTATATGCTTTCTCCCTCTGTCCCAATCTATTTACCAACATATTCCAAGATGTATGGCGTGACGGTCTTACTAATATAAATAAAGGTTATTGCTAGGAGTAGCAACATGACCATTATTGAAGAGTTGCGTGGACATATACAGTAAAAGCACAAGGCTGACTTTATAAAGGTCATGGTTATCCAAAGAATTGTAATAATATACAGTAGGGAGTGCATTTTTCCTTTTACTGAACTTATTACTTCAGAGCTCGCCTACTATAAGTAATGACACTCATTGTTTATGTTTATTAATATTTACACTATTGTTTACAGATGATATATATATTAGCATTTCCTGTGTATTATGCTAAATATTTCATACAATATATATATATATACCTTGTCTTTGTTTTTGTTTTGTGTTCTGTTAATAATTCAGCCTCATGACATTATAAACTATTCATCTACAAGTACATACGTTTATGATTAATTTAAACCAACCAGACAGCAAAGGAATGAATGACATCTATTGATTATCTTACAGACTGGACTAGACTATTAGACTGTGGGACCTGTTCACCAAAAAGTAAGCTCTGCTTTCCACTTAATATATGCATTGAATAACAGTCTAGTACATGTGTAACTTATTCACCACTAAAATACATATTGTGTGTCTTGATTGTATCATTTTAACCCACCATCCCATTGCTTGAATTCATGTTTGCAATACTAGTATGTGTTTGAAGGAACAGTAATTGAGAATAAAATATGTAGATTATATGGAAACATGCACTTGATTTTTCCAGATGTGTTTTCTCTTTTTGGAAAAACTAGGCTTATTTCAATGTCTCCCAATTTCCCTTTTTATAGCAGGTTTTAACACTGATTTACGATTAGTAATTAAGTCTCTTTATTGACTACGATATTCAACAATCACACCCTCCAGTACAGAAATACTGAAAACAGCAATTGCTTCCCAAGTCAGTGCAGAGTTATGTATGATTTGAAGACCATAAAATATGTCTGGAAACTAAAATGGTGATGTTACATAAAAGCTGCATATTGTGTACTATTACTGCCCCTTTTATTTATGTTTGCCAACTTTCAGCCAGTAATTCCACAAAACTCTGCAGCTTTCCATGGCGGTAGAGTATGCTAAGGGCTTTACAGAGAAATGGCCATGTGAGTCTAATATGGAAACTGTCCTTAATCTTGGGACAATCCATTCATTCTAAACATACAGGTAGAGCACAATTAATTTAGATAAATGGCGCAATTAAGGACCAGTCACTGTGTATGCTGAACATGCCTTCCCCTTGTTACCGTGCTGTACTGCCATAGTAACAGCATAACATGGACTTTGTTAGTGTGGCATGAATCAGCAACTTCATCCTTCCAGGTTGCGCTATAGTTCTATTGTTTCTATAGTTGCTCTTTAGTTATAGTATATAATATAATAATATCTAAAGCACCTAAAAGACATTTAGTAGTTTTAAAAACTGATATATTGTTTAATCAACTTCAGTGTCATATCATTTGATACTACTGTCTAAATAAAATTGGAAGTGTTTTACCTACTGTTAAAATTTCTAAACCAGTATTAAAACTTTTTAAAAAGTTTCAGTTATTCTAATTTTGTAATTTACAGAACAAAATACAATTAGGACCCAAAACACAAACTGTAACACTAACCTTAGACAAGTGCTGTCCAATTGCTGCAGAGATGTTATATTATTAATTGATGATCATCTTGGCAACTTTTTTTAGTTTTTTTCAAGGGCAGAATTACACACAGGGGTTTATGATAAGAATTAGGTGCCTGATTCATCAAGGAATGCATAGTGAATGCAATATGCGTGTCTTTTTTAATCTTCCGGAAATTGCATGCATTTACGCTGTATTCAAGTACAAGCAGATATGGACAGACAAAACATACTGCAGGATATGCACAATGCATATGTGCAATATAAAGTCCAATAAGAACTTACATATCAAATAAATATATTGAATACATTAACACCTGTTAATAATATATTAATTTATAAAAATGCATTGAAAAAATGGCCAACGCTTGAATCGGGTGCCGTTGCATGTACGCAACCTCGGCACGCCCTTATTGTGCCTTGACTGCATGCATATGTCCCTTCACTCCTCTGTTCCGTCCTTGAAATCATAGACTGTAGTTAGTGTCCTTTACGTTCAAAGATGAATTGCATGCATTTACCTTAACTGGTATATAATCAGTTTCTGAGCATGTGCAGATTAGTTTTGCGCAAAATACGGCACGCAACAGGACTGACATTCCTTAGTGAATCAGACCCTAGTCTTTAACTCTACCTGTAAAGTTCAAGATATATAATAGGGGGCACCGATACTGGGATTCATTTGTTAAAGAGCAATATTATGCAGTTAAGTTTTTTTTCTTTTTACACCCTTACACATGGTAGCAGAATTAAACACTATTGCTGCTAATATGTGTAGAACTATAGCAATGTTTAAATTATGAAGTTGAAATGGTTCGCACCATGATCTCGTATAAAAGAAAAGGAAAATCGCTTTCTTACCATTGTGGCTGTGGCTGCAAGTCACTAGGAAGTTAAATTGAAATACCCATAATGTCCTCCGCTCCACTGCATCAATGTCCTAAGCAATTTAATTCAGGATTCCTGGGAGAGTTGGCAGATATGAACTAAACATCCTTTAGTTTCCAGACTGCAAGACATTGTTGCTTGGATTTTATTAGATTTCACTGCAATTTGAATTTGGATTTGGATTTACAACTAACATGTCCTTGCCGTTTTGCGTTTCTAATAATCAATCATTTTAATTTGTGTCTTTGTCTTCACTGTTCAGCAACAGGCATGTAAAAGTGTTGACAAAGGTGCTTAATGCTACTTCTGCCTTAACAACGTGTTGCAATATTGCTTATGGTTCAATTCAACACTGTCTACCTTTTATTAAGGGTGTAGGATGGTGATGTGACACCATGGAGAAATTAATCTTTATAAAGGATCACATTACCTTCCTGACTCACATTATTGCAATCTCACCTTATAAACAAGCTTACACTCCATAGCAATAGATTGTTTTATGCACGTGTACTAATGACAGAGACTAAAACGCTTAATCTATACTCACACCTGCCAGTAGTCCCGATATTTCCTGGACCGTCCAGGTTTGCAGCCATTAAATGACTTGTATCCTGCCAGAAAAGTGGTGTGGTGTTGTCCACAATGGCATGTAATAGGTGGATCAGAATGTTATGAGACATGCAAACTAAGAACCAATGCTGCATTACTTATCATGCACTTTTCTACTGATACAGTATGTACAGTGTCATATTATGTAAATAGTCATATTAAAATGAAGGGACATATTTTTTGCAGTTTTTTTTTACTATTAATAAAAGGGGTTGTACATCCTCCTGTGGTACCTTCATCTTTACTTGAACCATGAAGACATTTTTCACAAGGCAGGAGCTGCATTTTGTGGAGATTGTAAACAAGAACATGGGACCAGACAATATGGCTGTGGCTCTTGCTACGTTCTGGCAGATGGAATAAGCAAGAATGGATGGACTTTTGCTCTGTAAACTGCAAATGCTGCCTTTTCATAAACAGCTAGACGACTGACTTTTTTACACAAGGGGACATTGTTTTGGGTTGCCTTGAAGGCAATTTGGTATTTTTAATACAAATTTTAAAACAAAACCCAAACTATTTCCTCAAATTCCTTACAGTGCATGAACTCACAGAGGTCTGTGTTACACATGGACTCTGGAATAGAACATATCTCATGTTGGCATAAGTCCAGGAACTAACAGTCTTTATAGAAAAGAAAAGGTAACACTAAAACACTGAATTTGACGTCAGAAAAGAACTTACAGGTCCATCTAGTCTGCCTTTTTTTGGGGTGTTTTATGTATTTATTAGTTTGTTTTTGAGTGGGTTTATTATTGTATGTTAATATTGTATGTTACTAAGTTTTAACAATATCAATATGGTATAAATATGGTACAATAGTTCTTAGCTCATCATAGTAATGTTCATATGAATTATTTATAACATTTTGGGAGGCAATTTGCTTTTTACTCGTATTTAGCGAGTATATATAGTATGAGACTATTATATGATATTATTATTATTATTTATTTATATGGCGCCACAAAATATCCACAGCACCGTACAGAAATCAAACAGCAGACCATAAAGTGTATAACAGCACAGAACAATAAATGACTAATATCAAGATTCCAAATGCTAAAAGAATAGCTAGTACCAGTGTAGCTGGAGCCGAAGTAATAGGTATAGAGACAGGAGAGAGCTTACATCCTAAATGGAGAGCAAACAGACAACAGGCACAAGTGGGAAATCAGTGGAGGGGATCAAGGGCAAGAGGAGCGCAAGAGATGTTTAAGCAAGTGATAGGTAGGCTTTTAAGAACAGGTGAGTTTTCTGTGCCCGTTTGAAGGTGCCCAGATTAGAAGAGAATCGAATAGAATAAGGGAGGTGGTTCCAGTGGAGGGTAGCAGCCCGGGAGAAACCTTGGATTCAGGAGTGGGATGTGGTGATCAGAGTGGAGGACAAGCAATGGTGATTAGCCGATCGCAGGGGACAACTGGGACTGTGAATGGAGAGAAGTTTGGAGATGTATGGGGCGGTGGAATGAGAGAGGGCTTTGTAGGTGAGGGTGAGGAGTTTGAAGAGGATTCTGTAAGGGGAAAGGGAGCAAGTGTAAAGCTAAGCAGAGAGGGAAGGCAGAAGATTGAAAGAGAGGATTCAAAGGAAGTTAAGGATAGGAGCTGTAAAGAATGAAGAGGGGTGAGGTTAGAGTGGGAGAGGCTAGAGAGGAGAAAGTTACAGTTGTCAAGAAGGGAAATTATATCTCCATGGATAATTGTTTTGACGGCATCCTGGGATAGGAAGAATCGGATGCGAGCGATGTTACATAGATGGAAGCAACAATATTGGGCAAGAGATTGAATGTGGGGGGGAAAGGAGAGGGAGGAGTTGAGGGTGACACCCAGGCAGTGGAGTTGGGGAACAGATGAGATGGTGTTATTGCTATCAGTGATAGAGAGGTCAAGGTGGGATGAAGATCTAGAAGGAGGGAAGGCAATGAGTTTGGTTTTGTATTTATCTTGCAAATGTTAATTTGCAAATTTTGCTTTTATCCTGCAAATGTTATCAAACAATCACATCACTATCTTAACTTTGGGGTGTAAGATTGAGGGAGTCATGTGAAGTTGGATGCAAATTGTGCTTTGACATATAATATTTTTTCTTACTTCTGCGCACAAAACACTAGTTCTAAAACTAGTGCTTTCTGTGAATGCTCAGAAATAAGAAAATACACTTTGTTCCTGTATCCACAGAGTGGATAGACTGTTTTAGGTGTGTGTGGTGATATGTAGAATAATGATGTAAGAGGAAATATATTATACAAGATAAATCTCAAGATAGGTTGATAAGATTTATTTACAAACTGCAAAACATGCATCCCTGGGCGGCTTCATCATTTACAGAAGTGCGCCTATTTGTCCACCGAGCAAATTTCAAAGGGGAAGTGTTACCTTTATGAATCTGAGGATCCCCCTCTGAGTTAAAACATACTTACTGACTCTCCCGATTTGAGGGTCTGTCCTCTGATAATTATCAGAACTTTTGCCTTGATTCAGTAACAGTTGCGAGAAATGTCCCCTGAGTGAAGCCCCTCCAATGCATACCAGTGAGAGACATGCACAGCATTAAAAGGGTGTTATAAGGATAGGGAAAGAGTTTCCAAAGAGCTGGAAACACCAGATGTGACGTGGTATACCTAAGTGAGGCTTGGTCATTCCCCCTTTTCATACACTATGCCCAACTCCCAATTCACACATGTTGCGAGGTATGGTTAAAATATTACTTTAAAGTACTATCTTTAGGAGCGCCCCTTCATTAAATTCAAGTTGTACAGTTTTCTCTTAACATGCTGCTCGGTTTAGCATAGTTTACTTGTTAAATTAATTATGAGAGTGAAGGGATATTGACACTGCTTTAATACGTGCAAATAAAAGGTATAAATGGCATTCATTTGAAAGTATTAAATGAGGTCAAATTTTGCTACCTCAGATGCCCTTTTTGCGATGGAGAAAAATGTTCTGTGTCCTCATGAAAAACAGTGAATGTTCCATTAAGTACACCTTCTCCATCCTTTTTCTCTTTAAATTCATCTTGTCCTGCAAAACCAAGTCTCATTTTTCATGTGGGTCTAAGGAGGGAATTCAAATAGCTGCAAGGTGTCTTCATTTTCTACCATCTACTTCTACAAGTAGGATGTACATTATGTGTCATACAGTGGTACATTAGACTCCCAAATCTTGCAACATAAGTTTGAGAGGAACCTCAAATCACTATTCTGTGCTGTTTTGGAACTCTTCTCCATCCACTAGCTATCAGTCTGTGGCTTTCTGCTCGTCTGCTTTCCCTTCCACATGTTATGACTGTCCCCCCTACACATTCAACCCTTTGCTGAATAAGATGAGTGAACAAGCTCACTCATGTCATGAAACGATCTGTGCTGTTGGGATCTTTCTGATTATCTGGCTACAGGTTGTTCTGTCCCTGCCCAGTTGAAAACTGAGAACCAAAGGACAAGCAAAACATGGAATTAAATAAAGTAATGTCATTAAATGCACCTTAAAAAGTAAAAACAAAAATAACAATACATTGAACATATGTATACAAAAAATAAAATTAATTTTTTTTTATTTCTTAATGTTTGAACCATTCACATAAGTTTTCTGATTTGATTTACTGAAAATCGGAGTTACGTTCCAAAATCGTTAGTCATGGTTTTCTCATCTCCCAATCCAACTAATGCTAGATACTTCAATGAAATTGTGTTCTTTTTGCAACAAAATGTGTCCGGTATGCTGTTCACACTATACAAGTCTAGAGCAGTATCATTCAAGTAGCAACAAAAAAATGACTTTATATACACAATAGTACTGTACTGGTTGATGTGGTCAGATGTGGTTTAATATCTTTATATGGTGCATTGCCCTGCCTTACTGTCTATACTAGATTTACATGTACCCACAATACACTTTGTTCTATTTTAAGTCTGTTTAACTCTTGTAAAAATGTAGAGTACATACTATACATTCCTCGTAATGATCAATAGTGTGCTAAGTCCTCTTAAAGTGAGTTTACCATTCAGAGGGCAGCAGATACAATCATCTACTTAAATGCATATAATAGAGGTCTTGAATTCAAAATCAATTAGAGCATATTCATTTACAAAGTCCTAAGGTAGCACAAACTCTAAATATGGCTCCTCCAGCTATTTTTTTTAGAAACATCTTTAATGCCATTATATAGCAATGTGCATCTGGTATGGAAAATATATGCATGGAAGATGTTTTGAGGATCAGTATAGCAGGCCATGTTGCTGGAATAAATTAGCATTATTTTAGAAATAAAAGAAAGATTGATGTTGATATATGTTTAGTAGAACAACAGAATACAATCATTTCAGTCATTTCAGTACTGATGATAATATTCTCTAGAATATGCACAGTGCTGGAGCTGCATAATAAGATACTAAATAATGCAGAGAAGCCATTTGGACACAAAAAAGAAGAATACTTTAGGATAAATTATACTTTTCTTGATTTCTTTCATCTTTAGGGTAGATAAATGATCTTTGCTTCTGTTCTTAATAAAAAAAATTCTGTGTGCATATTAGTATTATTATTATTATTATTATTATTATTATTTATCCATTTGTTCTGTAAAATGATGCTGTGTTATGGATTAGAGATTGTTGCAATGGATTGTGTACCATGACTCAATATTAAGTGGAGAATATGATCTATATCTAATTAATTCAGCTGTTCAGCTATAAATAGGGAATAGCTTTGTATATTTAAAGTTATTGGAAGAAAACATTATGACCCATCCAATACTATTCATTGCAATTAACTGTACTCCACATATTTCCTTCTTACTGATTAAGGATCATATTTGATTACTCAATGATATACATTTTTATTTATAAAGCCTGTTAATGTTAGTACCTTGCAGTGAGTTGTAGCGGTGCTGCAAAAAAGTTTTACTGGAATGTTAGATCAAAATGAAATCTGATAGATTGCAGTGTTCAAGCAGAGAATTACTGAAGTGTACTGACAGAGGTATTTCAAAGTTCCTGTAGCAGGAACAAGTGATAATAAAGACAAAAGCTGTAGACACCTTGTCTAGGACACTATACCCTCTCCTTCTATAAACTTTCCTAATGAACAGCTAAAATAAGGAAAGTCCAAGTTAAAACGCCCACTGAGTCTACAAAACAAGATCAACTCACATGACAGGTAACAATACAATTTAAAAGTAAATATTTTATTGCTTATATTTGGTACAACTATATAGTGCATTGTGTAAATATATGCTACCCTACGATCTACTGTGCTTCTACATAATGCTTTGCGAAAATCCTTTTGGAGTTAAGACAATCTGCAAGAACTCTGAGCCAGAGCTAATGAAGACCTATACTCCAAACATTGTAGTTATATGTGCTGTAATAATTAATTTACGAGAAGGGTGTTTCTTAGCAACAATTAATTAATTAAACATAGAAATAGGAAAAGAGGTGAAGGAGAAGAAGGCGACCATTTTGTATCAGGTTGAGTGGGGGAAGGGGGGGTCATGTTGGAGGACCTGTGTATATTCATTTCAGTGTCTGTGTAGATTCACTTATATGTATATGCAGAAGAAAATTGGAATGTTTAAAAAATGATGTTTGCATAAGTTTTTTGCTCTCCTTCATGCTTCAAAAAAAAGACATCAGCGGGATGTAGCGAGAGTGTTACTGCTGCCTCTGTATATATTTTCTTCCTATCGCTGTTAAAAATACAGCTGTTTCCCCTCCGCTATCCTCTTTAAGTTGCCAGATAGTCACCTGAAATATATGAAATATTCATTTTAAATGCAAATGTTAGTTATTACCAGCTTCCTCAAAGATATTGCCACATTAACAATTTTAATCATCAGCATTTATACTAAACTGTTCTCAAAATTTCAGCTGCATAACAAACTGAACAAGACATAAAAAGACAAAAATATAGTCTATCTTAATTCCATTATTACATGTTGTGAAACACTTAACAATCTTAAAATTGAAGAATTACTACCAGCTGTTTAAGTGAAGTAACATTCAATGTATGTAGCAACAGATATAAAATTACATCTAATCATCTGAGAACCTCACTTTGTTGGGTTTCAAATACATTGTTTCCCTAATTCCCTTTGTGAGTTGAAGAATACAGGTACAGTAGTATTTTGGTAAATGAAATATGATTTTTTTTAGCTTTGTATCTGTCTTTTATATATGCAATACCTTAGATTATAATGTAAATAAATAAACAACATACGTGTTATTGATATTACTAGGGTACTCTATAGAATTAGGAACATTTGTCAAAATGTTGACGTGTTTCATGTAATGCCGGTAGCACTATGACACAAGTGGTCAGCGTTGCTGCCTCACAGCACTGGGGTCATGAGTTTGATTCCAATCAGGGCCCGATCTGTGTAGCTTTTATATGTTCTCCCTGTGTTTGCGTATGTGTCTTCCAGGTTCTCTGTTTTTTTCTCACAGTGCTGGTAGGATAATTGGCTTCTGACAAAATTGACCCATGTCTGTGTGTGTGGTAGGGAATTTCGATTGTAAGCTCCAATGTAGCAGGGACTGATGTGAATGAATGCATATTCTCTGTATACAGCACTGCATAATATGATTGTTGCTATATAAATAATACTATAATAAATAAATAAAACATTAGCAACTCTTTAGTAGGGTGGGGTACGCGTTCTCGGTGCAGAATATTCTGACACCGAGAAGTCCTCCAACTAAAAGACTAATCTGTAAAAAAATGATAGAAAGAAAAGCAGACTTACCTGTATACCGAAGTTGCATATGTCGGATTTGCGCAGGATGCTGACCACAAGTGAGTCTGACTACTGAGGTGTCCGTCAAGAGATTTGAATGTCAGTGCGACTTCTATTCCTTGTAATTTAAAGCGGCAATGTCAAACCCCGAAGGTTAAGTGTTGAAACACTTAACCAAACATTGCCGCTTTAGATTAAAAAGAATAGAAGTCGCACTGACGTTCAAATCTTTTGACGGACACCTCAGTAGTCAGACTCACTTGCGGTCAGCATCCTGCGCCAATCAGACATCTGCAACTTCCGATGACTTCTTGGTGTCGTTATGGTGATAATCGTAAAAACGTTTACCACCGCTTTAGTACACATGTCACTTATACACAAGAGAAACAGCCACTTTATAGGCTGAGACAATATTAATGAACATGAAGCCTATCCATTTTCTAGGAACTAGTGACATTAAGATTCATTGCAACCAGTGGAAAAAACATGTTTGCATCGTGTTCATTTATTCTTCTTTTTGTGCATAGTAGTATTTTTATTAGCTCTTGCCACAGCTTACTGGCATTCAATCATACCACTTGGATGTCTGCCTATTAGTATTCCTACATGTTTTTCCACCCTTGATATTTACATTTGTATCTCATTGAATGTGGAAGTATCATAATTGTCACAACATCCTAAATGCAAGACCTTGTATTTATCTGTGATGAACTTAGCTTGTTATTTCGCAGCTCAGTTTGGTATTTTGACCACATATAATTTCCAGTCAATTAATATGTTGGTCTGTGTAAAGTAATTTACATCATTTAAACCAAAAATAAATGAGACAGCACCATTAGATACCTGCAAGTTAATTTATTGAGTACAAAGTAAAACTTGGCACAAAATGTGGCTGTATAACACCTTTAAGAGGTAAGCAGGATTACCATTACCTGTGCAATGCCCCTTGAGACGTGATTGAGTGACATGGCATGCTCCAGTAGAGGTCAAGATGGAAAGTCCTAGAGTTATAAGACATAATGAGAGGTTTGAGCAAGTGGGGTCAAAGCAAGATGCTGCAATCACAGGTCTACCTGTATTACTAGTGGTGAGGACCTAGTGGTGAGGACTGGGTGCTCATTCAGAGAAACACTCATGAAGCTTCTGTGACTCCTTGAGCAAGCAGAGAGAGAAAGGTGATACCATAAACATGTAAGCCCACCAATATAACCTCAGCTGTGAGGAAGAAATAAGTTAGAGTCACAGTCCCGAGTGTTTGCTTTTCATCTAAATGTGAGTTCAAGAGAAGAGAAAGTTGGGAAGCTTTAAATAAGTGTCTAGCGAGCTAATTTATTTTATCCAATCAAGATAGTCTTGTGCCCATTATTTTCATCACTGGTATCTGTAGCACATTACATCTGTTGCATCTGCATTATGGGCCTGATTCATTAATAAAAGTAAAGCAAATAAAGAGTATGTTTTCTCCTAGACAAAACTATGTTGCAATGCAAGGGGTGCATATAAATTTATTATTTTGCACATAAGTTAAATACTGGCTGTTTTTTCATATAGCACACAAATAATTGATGGTTTTATTTGTACACTGTAATTTTCAGTTGATCTAGAACACGCCCTACCTCAACTATAAATCTGCTATCACATTTTAAATTTACCTCCCCCTCCAATGCAACATGGTTTTGCCAAGATGCAGAGTTACGCTTTTTTTTATTTACTTTCCTTAATGAATCATGCCCTATAGCTACAATATTGTTCATAGACATCTATTTGCTGAGCTAATCCACAGGACCATGACGTTGGAAGAGACTGAGCAGCAGCAGAATAACTTTATCAAGGGTACTACAATTTAGGAGTAAGGATAACGCATTATCACCAAACACCTAGTCAAAAAAGGGTTATACATTCCAGAGTACAAGAAATCCACATTAATCAGTCTGTCATGTTTCAAAAAGTCTCCTTTCTGTCACTCTGATTGCTTACAGATCTAGTAAAGCCAGGATTTCTGCAAGGATGTTACTCAATTATATAATGGATAGGCAATTATCAAAACCATTGCATTTATATACTTCTTCACATGGTTAATTTTTACTTAGTTTTAAAAGATATACTGAACTCAAAACCTCAAATGTCCTTTTTCTCATAAAATATTTTTTTACTATTTTATTTAATTTATAGATCTACATTCTCCATACACTTTGAAACATTAGCCAATTACCCCTCAAAAGATGGCTATTTATAAATGGGTCTTCTCATTCTTAGAAGCTACAGAAGTTAAAATAGGCTCAAAAAATTTATTTATTTTGATCATTTGTAAACTAAACTTCTACAGTTGATGAGATAATTTCACCTATTTTTGTCTCTAGTAGAATAATAGGAGCCTTACCCAAAGGTTTAAAAAATCATGCATTTATTACCTTTTTTAACACTAGTAAAAGCATGTACAATATATAAATATATCCTCGGCCACTTGGATGCACTTGTGACACATCGGAAATTTTTGGACTCTGCTTGTCATATTATGATCACTGCTACAAGTGCAAGTGTTGGTTGGTGTTGGTTGCCACCACATGTCAAATGCCTTTGACATGCGTTATCACTGGCTTTTTCTTAATGTCTCTGGGTAACCAACCTTTTAAGCTCCAGCTAATATACTATCTGATATATTGTACAATTAACCTTGGCAGAGTGGAGGAAATTAAAAGGAGTGTAGGAGAGGTGGGAAAAATTTAAAAGTGCAATGCTAAAAGCAACAGACTTTTGTATCAAAAGGATTAGGGAAAGCAAGGAAAAGAAAGCCAGTATGATTTATAAAAGAAGTAGCAAGGAATAATAAGACTAAAAACAGAGAGGGAGAATCTTGTTGAGAGAGACAAGACAATAACATATCATCTTAATAATTATTTTTGCTCAGCGTTCACTACAGAAAAGAGCGGTGAAGGGGCCACAGTTAAGTTACAAATATATTGATAAAAATTAGATAGATACAAATACAATTACAGAGGAGAAGGTCCTAACAGAGCTCTCAAACCTGAAAGTGGATTAATCAATGAGCCCAGATGGGATACATCCAAGTATACTAAAAGGGCTTAAAAGTGTGCTGGTAACACCAGTAATAGAATTATTCAATCAGTCACTAGCTATAAGGGTATTTCCAGAGGACTGGAAAAGTGCAAATATAGTCCCACTGCACAAAAGTGGAAGCACGTAAGAGACGAGCAACTGCCGACCAGTGAGCCTTTCATCAGTAGTAGGGAAGTTGATGGAAACACACTAAAAAGAAAGAGAAGTAGAACATCTCATATCCAGTAACTTACAGGATCCCAAACAGCATGGATTTACTGGGGGAAGATCATGTCAAACAAATATTACTGACTCTCTTGACTGGGTGACTAAAGTAATAGACCAAGGGTGGTTGTAGATGTAGCTTATCTAGACTGTAGTAAGGCTTTTAACACTGTCCCACATCACAGACTGTTAAATGAACTGGAAAGCTTGGGATTGGATTCTAAGATGGTTGAATGGTCAAGATCTCAGTTGCAGGACAGAAAGCAGAGAGTCATAGTAAAAAGAGTGTATTCACAGGAGGAACGGTTAACAGTGGAGTCCCCAGGAATCCCTACTTGGACCAGTGCTTTTTAATATCTTATTTGTGACATTGCAAATACTATTGAAGGCAAAGTATGCCTTTTTGCAGATCACACAAAGATATGCAAGATGGTAGACACACCAGGAGGGGTGATTATTGATGATCTAGGTAGAATAAGAAGTGGTCAAGAGCATGACAAAATATGCAAAATCATGCACTAGGGTCTCAAAAACCTAAAGGCTAAATATAGTGTTAATGGCACCATAATGATAACTACTGAGGAGGAAAGAGCTCTAGGAGTCACTCTTTCAGGTGACTTAAAGGCAGGTAAGCAATGTAACAAAGCAATGATGAAGATAAGTCAGATGATTGGTTGCATAGGGAGAGGAGTCAGTAGAAGGAAGAAGGAAGTAATAATGCCACTGTATAGGTTATTGTATACAGTTCTGGAAGCCATATCTTACAAAACTTACCCAGAAAGACTAAAAAATCTTAATATGTATAGTTTGGAGCAGAGAAAGGAAAGGGGGGACATGGAAGAAACTTCCAAATATATCAAGGGTTTTAACAAGGTACAGGAGAGAAACATCTTCAAAGGAAGAGATGTATTAGAACACGAAAACATGCTGAAACTAGAAGGAAGCAGGTTAAGAGGAAATTAGGCAAAAAAATTACTTCACAGAAAGTGTAGTAGATAAGTGGAATAACCAGCTATCAGTGGTGATAGAAGTTTGTATAGTAGACCAATTTAAACATGCATGGGATAGACATTAGGAAGTTCTTACAATGAGCAAAGGATCAAATAGGGTTTGAGGCTATCATAGTTAAAAAATGGGCAGACTAGATGGGCCAAGTTCTTATCTGCCACCAAAATCTGTTTTTCTATGGTTCTAAACTACTGCGTGTTTTAACATATTTAGTGGTAGATTTTTCAGACCTTCTTAGGAGTAAAAGTTGAGGTGTTGCCCATAGCAACATATTCTAGCATTTTCTAGAATATTTTCTTTTTTAGAATGTTTGATAAATCCACCCCATATTTTTTTTATTTAGAACATAATATATTTAACACATTTCACTAGCATATAGAGAATAGCTCACTTGCAGTTTACTAGACTGTATCTTTTACAGAATAAAAGTTTAGAAATAAAAAATGATCAAAAGTAACCTTTCAAAAATAGAAAATCCATCTGTGCAGAACAATACATTCTTTAAGTACTCTTTTTTATCCAGCTCTGGCTTTCGTTGGACATAATGACTTATTTAAAATAAACTGCCAAAAATTGACAGGTTACCCTTTTGTAGGAACCCTAAACTTTACAGACGAAGGCTGTATTTTTCACAGTCTGCATTCAGCCTTCTTCCAGGACCTGTAAGGTCTGCCATTTCATTTTCATTATTACAGATTACAGTCATTCTATACTTTGAAAATAATTTCTTACCATTTCTGAAAAATGTTAGTTATCTTACAACACTTGTCTGTTGCCCCCTGTCTCTTTTGTAATAAGTAATGGTGTCTAACAACTATTTTGTGTTTGTGTGCCAAGAACCCTTTTGAAAAAAATAGTTTGGATCATGGAAAGATTGCAGCAAAAGAGGGGTCAGAAACTGTTACAAAGTGTTCAGTGCCTCCTACCTAACTCGACTTGCAAAGGAATCAATATGAAAATCCCAAGGTAATAAAGTTGCAGTTCAGTGGTAAAGGCAAAGGGAGACTTTTCAAAAAGAAAAAACGCTAAACATTTTTGTAAGTTATACTAAAAATATAAATGAAAAACAGCTAATTTCTAGACTAAAAATATGTTCATGTTTGGGCTATCACCAACAGATCTTTAATGAAAATGTTATGCCTCATTAATCAAGGAGAATTAACTGATTTTCTGCAGCTTACTCTTCAATTAGGCCATCAGAACCCAAGGAAAAATAGTAAGTTGTAGCCATGAGCGTTGTTTCATATAGAAGTGCTTTTAGCACTACATCTTCCCCTTTGAATAAAACAAGAGCTTCACATCACTATTTAGTGGTACTGAAGTCCCTACTCATTGCATTACCTAATGCTCAATCTGTAGCTTTCTGTTTGTCTCCATACCCCTCTTCACATCATGCAATTCTGCCCCTCTTACTTGCAACCCTGCCCCTCTTACTTGCAACCCTGTCCTCATTAAAATAATCACAGAACTCTGATAGCCTGAGTGCAGTCATCTATTTATTCTTTATTTCCAGGTTTTTATAAAACAGAGATCCTGGTTCAGCACTGCACAAGAAAAATGTTTTTTATTTTTTTTTGGCTTTTATTACTATAGCGCTACAAAGGTTTATATTCCAATTTTGACAGGCTACTTTCGTAGCTTAGCAATAGAGTGCAAAGATATATTCCTTAAGGGAAAAACTCAAGCAATACGTTGACAATTACTCTATCTTTCGTATCTGATATATACATGTTTTCTTTAAAGGAAAATCAACTAGCACAAAATGTGTGATTTAAGACCATTAGCTTCCACAGCTTAAGAACAGTTCTGCAGAGTAATAGATAATGGACAGTCACTTTTATGGTTGATATTAGACCTCAATGATAGCTTGTTGTTTGCAAAATATTGTATAAACAAGATAACATAAAATCAGTCAAGATGAACATTCTATTTGATTATAAGTTATAAGCCATAATGTTAATCTAAGAGAAGTTAAGTGTTTATTACATTCATATTGTATCTCTGATGAGAGTATAAATATGTATACATAAAGTATCTTGTGTGCATTTTTTGGAGACTTAATATTTCACATATATATTGAATGTATCATGCAGTGTATTGTTTGTTAGACCGTCGCGTAAAAAAAACTCAGAAAGGGCTGAAATTTGGTATACTAAAATGTTTTTAATTTGTTAATTTAATTTGTTAATTGTTAAAAGTGTTTATAAAGATTTTAAAAAATATATTTATATTTCTTGAAGGAGAAGTGACAGTTGGGAGTGGTTGGAGGTTGCCGGGGGTGACAGTGGGGAGTGGTTGGTGGTTGCCGGATGTGACAGAGCGAGAGGAGTGTGATACTCAGGACCACTGAGAGAGATCCCTGTGTCTGGATAGACATCTGGATAGATGTGGCGATAAAGATGAAGGATGAGGTGATGGAGAAAAATGATGAGGTGGTGACATGTGGACAAAACCACATTAAAAAAGGGCGCTTACGTCGGGAAGTAACGCTCTTCCCCTGAGGAGGCCTGGCCTAGCCCCAAAAGCATGACAAGAACCCTTTTAACACCTTAAGTAGCTTGATTTGACTAGAATGCATGAGTATCATGCATGGGTTAACTTGTATATATATATATATATATATATATATATATTTTATTTACTTTTTTATTATTATTTTTTTCTGTGTTGGAAGGCTTTACTACATTAGTCCAAGTACACCCAGAATTTGGCTTTCCTTCAGAAGTATAAATGGAAGATGTAAAATGTATCCTATTAAATATATAGGGAAACCAATTTCCTCCAAGGTGCCGAATAAAGTCCTTTTGCAGGGAGAAAAAGGATCCTAGCAAGAAAGAAACAAACCCATAAATGTGTATCCTGTTTTCTCACCTAATTAATCTTTAAAAGACTTTGATAGTACAGTTTTTTTTCAACTAATCTTTCTAAAACTTTTCAAGTAAAATTGAGAACTTTATTTCTTATAGCATATTTAGATTAATTATAATAATAATATAAAAATGCTATATTGAACTCTCTGATGATATTAATATAATACACATTTCCCTTTTACAACACGGGTGCAGCTGCTATGGAGCTCAGAAATGAGGAAGGCAGCAATGTAATATCTGATAGCATTGGCTTTAGATAAGATCTACAAGCCAACAAGAGGTGAAAGAAAGGCAATAAAATAAATATTTTTTAAATATTTCCAGTGTATAATATGTTTATATACTGTTGAATAAAATATAAATTCTTTTAACAAGTAGTAAGAAAAATGTGAAGTTACTTTACTAACCAATAGTTAGGGGAGAAATTAAAGTGTTGGTTGAAAAGGGATATACACTATTAAGAAATGCTGACTCATTTTCTACTTTGGAACTCTAACATTAACATAATAATTTACATGAATTTGTGTCTTGAATTGAGTACTTAAAAAAATTCCAAAGGTATGTCATATTAAAAATAAGAGCATTCTTAATACATACCTACTAAGTATAATTCATATGGTGGCAATTTGCCAAAATTAAATGTGAAACTATTATATATTTTGCCTTTACTATAATATTAAATACACTTTAAAGAACCAATGTTTGTGGATCCAAGGTCTGGAGGGCCACCCATTTTATATATATAATATACTGCAATGTGGGCAGAAAATGAATAAATAATTGCTCCAACAAATGTATATTTAATTCCAATGAACTAATTAGCATGTCATAAAAATTAATGCAACTGCATGTATATTTTTATATAGTGTTCCTTTAACCAACTTTATATAAGTTATTCAGTAAGTAAAAAAAGGGGAGATAGATAATGTATTCTTACTTCTCTCTTGACATTTTCATGGCAGTAAATAAATGATACAAATAGCTATGTACTGAGCAGTGACTTGCATACTGAATCATTGTATTCTTTCCAAAATGGATTGAGTTTTATAGCAGTGTTGTCTTGATTTCACATCACAGTTTACATTGTGAGTACTGCAATCCATTATTTACATATATCCTGTCAGTTTAGCTGTTCAGACAATGGATTTCAACATTCCACACAAGATATAGGAGTATACAATTCAGGACAAAACATTTCTAGGAATCTTATATATCCCTTAAACATTGGTGTCTATAAAAACTTTTCTATATTCAGTAAATGGAGATGGCTTTAGTGCTATTAGAGTACAATTGGCTCGATTTGGTTCTTGTGTGGATAATACTAGGGCAGGCTTTATAATGTCCTTAAAATTCATTGAATGCCCTGCATGCATCTGCTTTCTGGTGAGATTACACTAATATATGAATGATATTCTTATAGAAGTCATCTTAGCCACTGAACAACCAAGCACAGTTTGACTCTGCAAGTGTAATTTGTCTGAGCCTTAGTGTGTGAGATTAATTTATTATATTTCACCATAGGGTGCATTACCTTTTTTGTCTGCATTAGCAATATTCTCTAGAGGAAAAAAACAATATTGGACTTTTCTTACCTTGTATAGTCAGAGTTGTCACTGACAGCAATTTGACTTGGAAGTGTCATTCTTTGCTTCACTCTGCTCTCCATGTATAAAATATGGTTCTCTTATTTGCTTTTTTATTAAGGATTTTTCAGCACATGATGCGATTGTGTGAAGCAACTTTTCTCATTATAGTAGTCTAAGGCAAAAAGTTTTTCTTCCTAAGTTTACTCTCATTTTAAAGTCTTAAAACTACCAACATAACACTGCGCAGATAGCATGGCACCTTGTTTAATTTGCAATAACAATAATTGGATGCAACATGTTTTTAATAATTGACTGGAATTAGATGGGTAGTCCAGCTTGGTATCCATCCTTTCAAGGTGTCAACCCATCTTATCCTTGCACTGTGTATTTTATGAACAGCCACACAGGAAAAATGTGTTAGACATTGATTATTGGGTACGTTATACATGATTGGTCCATCCTTTTTTGATTTCCCATATGATGTGGCTAAGACCATTGTTAACATAAGCAGTGATTTTATTTTCTGCTTGTAGTATTGCATGATAGTAGCTACTCCAAAATAGACTCCGATGGTGGACCTTTCCTCTACAGACGTAGGGGGAATAAAATAATACTGTCAGTAAATTGTGTTTTGGGGTACCATCATGCTAATCTGTGAGCACTAAAACTGTTTTGGTTGAGTAAATGCAAGAAATCAAAACTGTAGAGTAAAAAGAGCATTATGTATTCCTACTATATAGACTATTTGATTTTAGGGGTATCAGTCTATCTATCAGCCTTCAGCTTTCATCTTGCTCTGGCGGATAACATATAACACCCAGCAACAATGAGAGAAAAAAAGAGGACCATTCCTTTGTTTATATATTCTATCTTCTTTATATCAGGATATGGCAACATCAACAGATCAAGAACACTTTGTTCTTCTCCAGCATTGAATGCCATTCAGTTTTGCAACAGTTTTATGAAAATACGTGAGCTCTTTTGTTGTCAGCAACAAACTTTTGTACTTTCCAGCTGTCATAGAGTAAAGAACTGCTTATCCATAAAATATGTCTGTAAACCCTGATTAAACTGTCTTTGTTAAAATGGCTTTTCTGGTTTGAAACAAATCTCTTCTATTTTAAACAGGGCAATCCTAGATCAAGCTGTTATGCATCTTTTACAAATATACATAAAATCCCTGATTCCTATCTTTGCGCATCAGATTTCTTTTCATAGATTGTAATTATTTCGACCAGTATGTTTGGTTGAGACCATGAGAAAATTACAACTATGATTTGTGTTCCAAACATGCATTGAAAAGAGACAAAAACTGCTTGCCCCAGTTTCACATTAGTACCCAAAAGTGTAACAGATGACCAATAACAGCCATCAAAAACATCTGTCACCTCTGTCCTTTATGGTGAAAGTAAAACTTTCAGAATTGTATCAGACAATGGAGGGGCCCATGATGAAGACATTATACATGCCTTTCACAATTACCAAACTACATTCATAAATATAAAACATAATAAAATTAGGAAGAAAGTAAAACTTAATAATATGCATTACATTTTACATATTATATTGCCTACAATGATCCCATATTAAACAGCTCCAATATTTCCCATGTGTTCACAATATTACACAACTACAGTAGTAACTCTGCAATATCATCATCATCATCATTTATTTATATAGCGCCACTAAGTCTGCAGCGCTGTACAGAGAACTCATTCACATCAGTCCCTGCCCCATTTGAGCTTACAGTCTAAATTCCCTAACACACACACACACACAGACAGAGAGACTAGGGTCACTTTTGATAGCAGCCAATTAACCTACCAGTATGTTTTTGGAGTGTGGGAGGAAACCGGAGCACCCGGAGGAAACCCACGCAAACACGGGGAGAACATACAAACTCCTCACAGATAAGGTCATGGTTGGGAATTGAACTCATGACTCCAGCGCTGTGAGGCAGGAGTGCTAACCGCTTAGCCACCGTGCTGCCCGATAGACTCCATATTATGCTATAATATATAGTATAACTACAGCAGTCCCTATTATTCAGCACCAATGTGCAATATATAATATAAGTGCCCTTATCATATAGCCGTAACCGCAACCATATGGGTGATTATAGCGTTTTAGCAGGCTACAACATGAAGTGAAATAGTAGCAATGCTTTTTAATATGCCCAGTACAAGTAATATGTCATTAATTTTCCTTTAGGTACTAATAGACTAATCATAAACAAATATTAGTAAAGCCCAGAGATATATCCATCAGTTGTAATGCCCATAGTATGACTAATAGTAATGTCCCGTAATAAGACCAGTAGTAGTGATACACATTGATAAGCATAATAATTGATTATTTTAATGTCCCGATAAGTGCTACTATGAAATTTATATGCCCAAAGTAGAGATGAACAAAACAGTGGCAACATTTGGGGGAAATCGTGTATCACGGTGGAATAGGCCATTTTGCAGAGATGATAAGAGTCAGTGGTACAGATACAAACCATATAGTCTATGAACAGAGCTGGGGCAATGATAGATAATTCATTCTGCTATGCGCTGTAATTGGGGTAGACCTGGGACCACTTAAGGACAAATATCACCACCAAAATGTGGAAAATTTTGCAGTCAACTGATGAAATAAGATACATATTCAGTGGAACAGTTTTGGAAATTTAGCTTATCTCTATCCCAAAGGTTAGTAATATGCATAGCACTGATTGAAATGCAGTTAAATTACCAAGCTTATCCATAGCCTCCAAGTGCATGTGGGAAGCACTTTAATCAGATTCACACTACCCATAGTAAAATATAAAATAAAAGTAAGAGGGGCACTTTCATCCTACGGGTCATGGTGCATGCATGCTGCAGCACTGTGGGCAGTTTGACCTATACTTAAACCCTCAGGAATATGCATAGAAAACATAAAGGACTTAAAGGCAATAGCCGGTCTTTGATATCTCATTCTAAGCTGTGAAAAGTATTATTCTGCCAATAGCAGCATTGACTTCTATAGTCTAAGATATTATGAAGAGGAAACTATAGGAATTGTTAATCTTCTCTTGGTGATCGTTGTTTGCATTGAAATGTTTCTGCCTTTATATGATGATAGTAATCACTAACCTTGCAAATATAAGCAATCCCACTGGAAGACAGGGAAGATGTGGGCAATAAATAAACTGTATGACATACAGGGAAGGAAAGGAGTCAAAGGAGAGCAGAGAGAAGGTAGACAACAGGTTAAATGTTCTATACAGTTATAGTGCCTGTGTCAGGAACAAGGAAGAGGGCTGTAGTGATGTTAAGATGTCACTCAAATTTCCCTTCAATGGATGCGGTTAAATCACTTAAATAAAAAGAGCAAACATGCTGCCGCATAAACACGATTGAATTTAAATCAATTTGACCCATTCTGTTATTCACAGAGTAAATAAGACCCACTGAAGAATCAGGCAAATAACATTGCTTGATATATAATACAGCCAATCAGCAAGTTTTAAGAAATGTCACATATCTATAGCTTACAATCCTGAAAATGTCTGGATGCACTCTGCAACTTACTAGCAGCGCAGATTACTGTACTACCATGTCTGCAAAGCATTTATTACATAAGTGTGTAAAAGTACTGTAGCATTAGCTGACTGCTTTACCTTTTCCCGTTTCTTCTTAAATGTTTATACCTTTACTACAACAAACTGACAACCACTATCATTATCTATGTAGGTGTAGAAATACACAGGCAATTCATTGTCAAATCAGTGTGTAATAAAAAAAACTGCAGATTGAAGATGCTCAGTTTTGCTGCCACAAATCCCAATCTCACCTTAATTCTTAATTATGATAAACACTATTGCGCTCGGCTGTAGGTGTGTGTGCGCTACTAAACACGTGTTCCTCCATATAACTAGACGTATAAGTAGAAGAAAGAGGTACTTATATTTGCATAGCTGTGAAACGCACCTTAAGTCTTAACTAAACTTAATACTACAAATAACAACATGGACACCAAAATTTGCTGGCAAATTAAATAGGTCATCATTTATTAAATAATATATGGCAGCGGAGGAGACAAATTGTGAGTTAGAATACCCCAACAGTGTATGGCCATCCGGCACTAACCACTGGTCCCAGGACTGAAGTATTTTATGATTGGCCGGTTCTAAATCTGGCCTCAGCGTGACTACACCTACTCTGCACTCAAAATGACATTCCCTCACAAAGAAGATCAAGTGATCCCCCTCACAAAGGGACAAAGAGCCAAAGTATTTTGTAAAGACGAGTGACCTGTGGCCAATCAGCGATAAAACCATTTGAATTAGTCACCGACTCACAAATGCCTTCCTTCCAAAGCTGAAGACCTTTAACGGCCTACAGCCTGCCACCAAGTGACCAAACCACCTCCTCCAATCTCCAGTATATTTGCTAAAATAAAAAGTTTAAACCCTTTCCCATGAGGTGAACCCCAGACTACCTCATATAGATGTTTTATGCCCTGTGGATCTGTCCAATTTTGTAAGCACTCACCCGTATGACAGAGGCTGGTATTGGACTTCTCCAAGTGAGCCTGGGTATTATGTCAGACCAGCATTCAGTTACCGCTGGCCAGCACGCTTTAATGGTCCTCCCTAAGAGAGAAAATTAATTCAAGGGACTTACCCTTCCCCAGGTCATTATCCCCCAAATGAAGGACCAATATGTCCAGGGGACTAGCCTTTTCCGTCTCTAATGATAACAAAGGCATGAGGGCCGCTCAACTTAAACCCCTCCTGCCTGGCCATCATATGGCTACAGAATGTGAAAATGAGGACCAGTTTGTTGTCATCAGATGCCTGGATGCCCAGTGCACATATGAGTGGCCAACCACTCATATTTGATTATTCTCCGAATAAACACTGTGAGGAAACGGGGTGCTACTGGACTGAGAACTTTGTATTCATCACCCGTTTCTCACAGTTTAATGTACTTTTTAATCCTTGGCCCAGTCTAAGTATATACACCAGAGCATGTATTATGTGTATTATTATTTCATGTTATTAGGTACATTTTGCCCTTGCTATTACCTGCAATATTGTATGTAGTATAAATATAAAGAATATTGCCATACTGTGTGAAAATAACAGGACAAAATCAGTAAGTTTGCTTGTGTTAGCTAATGTAATTACCATTTGTCTCAAATGTCTATTGTATGAGGTGCAGCTGAGATTTGGTTTGTAATCAGATCATTGTCTGAGTTAACCAGCTGGCAGCCCATGTTAATTAGCTAGGTTAACAGGTAATCTGAGAGGTAATGAGGTTAGAACTTGTAAAAGATATGCAATGTGCCTCCACAGTAATATATTGGTGAAATAGCATTGGGAAATGTATCAATATGTATCACTATAAATGTTATTGTATCAAAATGTATCACAGATTCAGATGGCATAATACAATGCTGATACAATGTGTCAAAAGTCCTATTGTTTCATGTAAGCATGCAGTGTCATTCCCTGGTGTAATATTGTAACCTCATGTTTAGTGTATCCAGCCAAAATAACTAATTGAGTTTAGCCATTCTATTGTATAATCAAGGTAACAGGGACAGTATGTCTATCAGCTAAAGTGTTCCTGCTGTAAGGGGGAGGTGGTTTGAGACATTTGACCCTACTTCCTGTGTATACAGGGAAGAAAGAATATAGGGAGAGCAGAATGTCAGAGGAGCTATTCTAGTTTGGAGGATCCTGGTGTACAGACATCAGTGAAAAGGACTCTGGGCCACGCATTGTGGTACCACTGGAGGAAACCCTACCAGGACAGGGACGGTGTGAGCCAGTAACCCCGGCTGGGGGACACCATAACTGTTTTGCTAATCGGTAGTGGTAATATTGCGGGAGGATAAGACCCTGAAAGAGACAGAGATTATTACTTTGGAGTTCTGACTGCAAGAGGCTGCTGGAGGATACATGCTACCATTTACCCTGTAACTTGTGAACGTCTTGTGGTGTTGTGCTGTCGTAATAAAGTCTTATTTTGGATATATTCTGGTCTACCCGAGTGAGTTGAATCCCACAGAGGGTAACTGCCATCCCACCTAAGGGTGGTATCCTCACAAACGCCTAGAAGCAAACCAATTGTCCGTCAGAGCACAGCCAGGGGTTAAGGGTAGGGAGTGCAGTTATCCATATAAAGGTAAAAACCTATAAAACCCTGCAGACATGTAACTAATCAGGCCTTGATCTGAGGAAAACATATTAAAAATCCCTTCATGCCCCCGCTAAAAGCGGCGAGCAGCTAAACCCTGGATTACCAAAGGAGAGGGTGGGGGTAGAAAGAGAGAGAATTACAAAAGCTACATTCATTGTCTGGGACATATGTTCGTTTTATAGGCATTGGAATTCCATCTACCCAGGGATTTAATGGCTGCGACGGCCATAGCAATAGCCACCCCAATCCTAAAGGAGTGGGTGCCATAAAGGGTCGGATCTAAGCCCGCAAATTCTAAAAATCTTTTCAAAAGAAAGTTGAATTGGAATTTAGAGAGGAAGGATCCGTCGGCATGAACCAACCAAAGATCCCCTTCTCTTGGCTGAACCACCTGCAAATCTGGTACACATCATTATTGGGCATATAGCAGAGTTTCTGTGTATGGGTAATGTTATCCAAAGGCCTTTATTGAATTGGTCTGTTTTAGAGCAGAGCAGTTTATAGGATACCTGTGAATTAGCAATGGTAACGCACCAAGCCAGCAAAGCTGTTCCTGTTGTGTGTTGTGACTAGGCTACTAGCTCACTAACTCGGAAGCCTCCAAACTAAGCCAGTGAAAATGCAGTGTCGAACAATAACACTTCATAAGCGTCATCAGCAATCGGAGCCAGAGCTTGGACCATCTGGTCAACATTGCAGGGATGCAGACTGGGGCAGTGAGAACTTCCAAGAAGGGGGGGTGGCCCGGATTGGGTTATAACTATGCCCCATAACTAAAAGTTGCTACTGGAATTAGTGGCCCTGGCCGGCCCCTGGTGTTCCTAATTGCGTTGCTGGGTGGGGTGGAAGTGCGACCATGTTACAGAGTTGCATGCAGCAGAGCTGCTCCAGAGACGGTTAGCGGTGCTGCTCGCTTTGGGGCTTGTGCCCTATGACCGAGCACAGAGGCTGGCGGTTGTTTCACTTGTCATATTATTGTTAATAAAGGTACTGACTGGACACAATTTGTGGGTGCTTGTTTGTAGCTATATATGAGTACAAATAGACAGGAAATGCATTGTGGCACCAACCCATGTATTTGTTAAAACACTACAAACACAAATTGGGCACATTTTTTTGGTGCATCTGAATAAAAGTAAATGCCTGCTCATTGCCAAGGAACACTTGCACAAATTTTTGAATCATTTATACAGCAAGATACGGAAATACAGTATGTCAGAGAAAAAAGGTTTCAGAGTTTTCACTAGAAACAAATATCAGTGGTGATGAATGTAATAATGGATTCAGAAAACTGTAATCAAAGCTTCCTCCACAGGAAAGCGAAAAATCTATTCACAGTCCCAAAAATTGTATTTTGAGGGGAATCATGTTGAGAGAATGAAGAACGCGACTTCTGCAATTTATGGACATAAAATGGTGGTTTCACTCTTAAAAAAGTTCATTGTATAGAACGAAACGCGTAGAGGTTATTACAACTGATATTCTGTAACTTGACATTCAAAAGTCTTTTAAATCAACGACAGCGTGCTAGCTGTCAGGATAACTATGAAGGAATAAAGTTATTTTATTCAAGATTTGCCTTTTCTATGTGTGGGGCGGAAGGAGTCTAAACAGCGAGGAGACCACTCGGCGTTATATTGCAATAGCATTTGGGGCACCATGATATTGCAGGCAATTTGGCAGGTTATTAAGACCGGACATTACTGTGGCGGTTCCCGTGAATTGACATCGAGCGGAATCGTACTCTACCAACCTATATGCTTATTGTGTCTTTCTTTTTATACACATATGGAACGTTATGAACATCTGCAAGGTCCGTGTATGTGAAATCTTACAACAGAAGTTACGGACAATTACAGAACATTGTGGGTTTTATAAGTGGTTTTATTTGTATGACAATTGAAGTCTCATTTTTCAAAGTGTTGCAATGTACTATATATATACCAGTTGGCCGAGCGCTGCAGTATATCAATTATCTAGTGTTCTTAGGAGGGTGGGATCTCTTACTGTAGCTGCACGCCAATTGTTTTTTTATGCAGATAGAGTTAGTGCGCAGAGGTCTTTGTTTTGTATATAAAATGGTGGAAGCATACCTAAATTATTATTCCAGGATATTACTTGTTTTATCTGTCAGAAGCTTGAGGAGTGGCCATTATTATCAAACACATCCTGCCTGTGTTCTGCTCTATTGTCTGAACATGCATGTGTTAAATGTGGAGATGCTGACCTTTATAAAAATATATCAATAACGAATTACTCCTAACGCCCCATTGTGCAAAGTTCACAAGAACAATATGTGTGTTATTTTTAAAAAAATATTGTACCATGCCAGGTGTACTATTCCCTTGATGTGTAACACTACATAATATTAATAAATAAAACGAAAGTGCCCTGTTTGTCAGATATTATCATTGCAATTTTGATTGTTGGTTTATTTACATGAATATATTATATGTATTATATGTATTAGTGCATGAAACCATAAACTGCAATAATTGTAAATCTGTATATAATTATAATAAACTATATAAATGTACAGAATTGATTAAGTTAAAATATCCTAAAAAAATATATTCAAAGCCCACGCAGGTAAAAGTAAACTGCAAGTAAGGTATAGTAGGACTGATTTTGTGTTGAACGTAAAGATGCCCTGATCAAAGATGTGACAACCATCAAATTCACCCCCTAAACTTGAATCCGGTTTATGTAGGTGCAAAATGTACATCTCATAGCTAACGTATTCAAAGATCTGTGTAATTCAAAATAACAAGCATCCCATAAGGGCATGCTTAACTTTTGTATACGTGCTATAACTGCACCGCACTTGTACGTTCACAAGCATAATCCACCTATCAAATGCAAGGGGCAGGGGGCCATAAATAAAATATATGCAACTCTAACAAATGACAAGTTGAGTGCATGTACAGCCTGACAATTATTTACTAAGATACTTCCTCACATCTCACAAGTCCGCTTACATGCACCTTTTACCCAGACCTAGTCTACATAGACTGCAGATGTAAAAGTATATATTTAACAAAATTTTTATATTTAACAGTGGAATAAAGGCACCCCAATATTCTACTTACATTGTGTTTGTAGTAAACAGGATGATGTCATTGTATTATCACTCTTCATCCAGGTACTCTATACTCAACCAATGTGTATAAAGTGGTTTTCCCCACATTGAAAAAAAGTTTTGTCCAAACCTACATTCATTGTGTTCCTCCTTAATTTGTGACCCTACAACTAAAGTATATTGCTGTTATTCACATCAAGACATCATGGAGTATTTTTACAGCTCTTAGTTAATCAAATCTAAAAAATGCCATCTGTATAGCCATTATTTTCCTTGACATTATGGTAGCTGTTACTACAGATTGGACTTCAGTGCACTTTTAATACAGTTAGTTCCCATGCACACATTTGAGACAGTCAAAAGTCTTCTTGGAATCTTCCAAAAGCCATACCCCTGCAATTAATAGTAATTGTGAACCTGGAAGCAGGTGTATGTTACTTATGTTCCTACTATAAGAAAGTAAAAAGCAGGCTTCTGGGAGTACTGCGGTTTGTGCCATGGTAAGAGTGGAGGAAATTTCCCAATATTCATGAGCATCCCCAGTGTATCAGATGTGGTTATTCAACACTGTTAAACAGTAGCCTCCATGGCCACAATCAACCTTGACTGTTCTGGCAACATTTTTCAATTGGCACTACCCAATTGTAGGTTATCTTGTAACATGAGAATGAGGGACCAAGAGTGGGCAAAACATCTAATTATTGAGCTTTGAGCCGTGCCAGAAGAGATAATATTCTTATAGCCTTTGGAAAATTCTCACTTGAGGATGGTTAAAATGTAAAACGTGTATCAGCTCAACCTCTGGAAAGGTATGTAGAGGGGTTTCCTTGCAGCACTACAAATAATGAATACATGGAAATTATGTAGAAAATGTGAAGCTTAAGGTCAAACTTTAGTACTTCAGATAATATTATATATTTTTATTGATTTAATTGATTTTCTGAAAATATTTAAGAATTATAGTATTGCTTAACAGTATATGAAAAGTTCCATAATCATCTATTCTAAAAACCGCTTAATATAATATCTAAAGGTTTAAGGCATTTAGGGAAATACACCAAAAATATATATTAGAAAACAACGAAATCAAAAATTTTTAATTTATTTTGATCTTCCTTATCTTACAATTAATATACACTGTCATTAAATCTGAAATGATTTTATTCAATGCTTGTAGATTAAATTTAATTTTTGCATCCATGTAATTGTCCCTTCTCAGTGCCTTACTAATGAATGGTTCATTAGTTTTGGCATGTCCAACCATGTCTCTGAATGCACATGTTCAGCACCATGCCTGAGAGGTGAAGAGAAGACATTATTAATCAGTTAGTATCCAGCTGAGTCCAGGTGTTGTTCATTAACATTTGAAAGTGCTAAAACTGTACACTGCTGATGTCAATGATTATCATATAAAAATGTAAAGTTTCATTTACAGGACTTAACGTTTATCATTTTTTAGTTGAGCATCAATGTCGACAGTATATCAGGTTTTTTTTTACGTGTCTTTTAAAAAAAAAAAAAAAAAAAGGTGTGTGCTATTTCTGGTATGATTAAATATGATACATTTCCAGAAAATGAAAATCCCATTTAAGGCATACAGTTTCATCATAAAGCAGTGTGTTTCCAAAGGCAGTATATATATATATATATATATATATATATATATATATATATCATTAACATCATCACCATTTATTTGTATAGCGCCACAAATTCCGCAGTGCAGTACAGAGAACTCACATCAGTCCCTGCCCCATTGGAGCTTACAGTCTAAATTCCCTAACACACACACACACGCAGACAGACAGACTAGGGTCAATTTTGTTAGCAGTCAATTAAGCTATCAATATGTTTTTTGGAGTGTGGGAGGAAACCGGAGAACCCGGAAGAAACCCACACAAACATGGGAAGAACATACAAACTCCACACAGATAAGGCCAGTCGGGAATTGAACTCATGACCCCAGTGCTGTCAGGCAGAAGTGCTAACCACTACGCCACTGATACAGTTCCTGAGAATGAATATCACATTTAGGGCATATAGTTTCATCATATAGCAGTGTGTTTCCTAAGGCAGTATATATATATATATATATATATATATATATATATATATACTGCCTTAGGAAGGCATATATGGCCGTGGGAACATGTCTGAAATATGTACCAGGTGCTATTCCATGACAATTGTTAAATTATAGGCATTTAGAGCAAACTGGTCAACTGGGCCGGTCATGTCTCACTCAATGTGGTGTTGAATCATGTTGCATAAGGAGTAAGATTATCCCCCTTATTTAACTAATTAAAGGTGGTTTCGTGAGTACCTGCCTAAGTCCTGAGTCTGAAGCAAAAAGAGGCTCTTGTGTTGACATCAGTAAAAGAATAATATAGATTTCTTGGCTACATATTTGGTGGTATTACCAAAAAAACACAGAAACTCCAGCGCAAAGCAGGTACCAAGATAGATGAGAAAAAGATGGTGGTAATTGAAAGACAATATTCAGAGGAAGCCAATTAGTAAAATATGTTTATTACTCTGAAAACCAATTAAACATTAAAACTTAATGTAAAAGAATCTATAACCAGGCATTAATTGTGGAAAAAAACTGTAATACAATAATAATAATAATAATAACCAATGAGGTAAATATATTGGTTCAATATGACAGAATTTAAATAACAAAATTATAAGTACATAATCATTAATGCTGCTAACAAACTGATTGGGATCCAGACCAAACTGAGGATATCTGACTTACATTAGTACTCTATTAGGGAGAAATGTCCCATGTGAAATAAGGTACCATAGAAGTCACAACAGAAAAATTTGTAATAACAACGGAAGGATCTCCGGAATCGATGGCCACTAAGTAATCCAGCTATAGTGAATATAAAGAGTAAATGCATGATACCTCTCACAATTTCCACTTGTGGTCGCCGAGCGCATCTCTCTGGCTTGGAATGATCCTAGCAAACACATTAAAGCTGTCCGGACAGAAACTAAGTCACCAATTAGAAGTTTCTCATGAAAATGGTTCCTTACTCAGTACTCAATAATAGCAGTGGTCTCTTGGATCCACACATGAAGCAGACAACAGATTTCCGGCTGACCCGTTTCATCCGTTTATAGTGAAATTTCTCAAAGCAATATAGTAATCCATTTAATGTCCATCTTTATAAAGCTGCCATCCGGCTTGTGATTGGTAATTCGCTTAATAATTAATTCTGAACATCTGAGAGTTCTCTGTCTAAACAGACATCTCCAAAGAGGCAGAAATTTAACTCATTGGTAAAACCATATGGAATATTTAGAACAACATCATAAAAACAGGTCTCAATTCATATATACTTAATAAAAACATATATTATACTAATCCAATTAATCTAGTAACTAAATACATTTGTTTAAAAAGTAAAATATATAAATAGAATAATATTCTAAAACACAATTTCTAAAATATGCTATATAAAAAATATGCTGATTGGCTCTCCCATAAAACCAAACCTTCCAAAAAAATTATTAAGATCTGACTTTTCCCATACAAATTCATATTCAGTAAACACATATAGATATGTACAAAAAGATTTTATATGCTAAATAATATCATAACTGCCAGAAAAATCTATACATGAATGTATCAATGCTCAACAAGACTATAAGGAAACTGAGTGAAATAATAGAATAACTATCCTAATATACTAAGAATCTACCATTGGTTATTCCATCAGAAAATACTCTAAGCTTGTAGTGCTTGATATTTATATCTGTATTGATGGATATGCCTTTCCTTAATTAAAGAGTGTGGATACAAAATAAATAGGGTTATTACGGCCAATAGGGAGGATATCATTAATCTTGAAACCTTTTGGTATTTCCGTATTAATTTGGTAATTAGACATAGTCTGTCAGTGAAGTAGCATATCAGGTTGCCTATAGTGTATGTATATATATATTTATATATATATATGTATATATATATATATATACATACACACACACATATATATATATATACTGTTTATATGGTGAGATGTCTTGTTATTAATACATTTTTCAAAGCATGGTAAGTCAACTTTGACGTGATGAATCCTGCACCAACTTTTTCTTTTTTGCCTGGCATGGTCCTAATATATAATTTATCTGTTATTTTTTTTTAGCAGAAAGTAATATTAAATGTGCATCTGTTTAAAAAATACAGCCTAAGTCAGGGCTGCCATCAAAAGTTGTGACACCTAGTGCAAATAAGGCAGACAAGCCCCTCTTCCTCTTCTGAAAATTACTTTGGCAAGCCCTTATCACTCATCCCAAAATTCTTCCACTTGCCTCTCACTTGCTCCAAAATTATACCACATGGATGACAAGTACCTTTTTAGTCTTCTGTGTTATTGTATTTAAATAATTTATTTGTACTATGTTTTAGAGTGGTGACATTTGTTCCCATTTTAACTTCTTTTCTACTGGGGAATTACATTTGTACATGGGACCTGATTCTCGTCTTCCTTGTCCATCTGCTCTCAGTGGTCTTGTACCCCATAGAGTTTCTCTTAATAATCATGTGTTTTCATGACAACCCCAATGTAGAAAGAATACAGTCCATTTTTACTAGGCTTGGTTATAGTTATCAAAGTACTAAAGCAAAGTTCATGTCTAAAAGGGGCAAGCACTGGATTCCTAAAGGGGAGTATCCATGTTATGGCTATCATTTTGGAGTCTAAAAGGCATCTCTTGTCCTGCTTTCTCATTACCTTTTCTTGCAGACTTCACTACCTGTGGCTGTTGGTGTCTTTAGATCAGTTACTGCATGTCTGGATCCTGGAATGTTGGGGCTCTATATGGAAAATAGATAGCTATATGAAATGTGGAGCTTAGCAATGAGTGAACCAGTTAGCCCCCCCACACACCCAACCAGCCAAGACATTGAATCACTGGCACCTGCTTTTAATAATTACATTAATTTCTCCCCCAGATTAATGGCATTCACAGTTAATAAATACACATATTTCTACTTTAAAAATATCTACCAGATGCCATTGGACTAAATGCCAATCATACATTTAAAATAGACACTGTTTATGTGGAGAGCACTAACCACACAGATACCCTTCCCCCTTTTTCCCTTCTTCCATTGTTGGTACAGTGTAGGAGAGGAAGACAGTTCTGCCTGCCTCTCTTGTTTCCAGGGAGTGGGGGGGTGCACAGGTCATGTGGTGTGCACCCCACATGAGATGGACAGCAACAGGGGAGGGGCAGGCACATATTGTGCAAAATGTAGGAGAGGAACTGCATTCTAGTGGGTGGTCTCGGGTAGCACGATCCTAGCTTTCAGTGACTAAGAGCTGCCATATTAAAGGAGAAAAATAGGAAAAAATAAAAAAGAGGATGGGGCAATTAAGTCACAGAAGGTCCCCTAATCCGTCTGACCCAATACACCTCTGCCTGCTGTACCCCCCTGATGACAGCCCTGGCCACAGTTTTTATCTGAAAAAAAAACCTATATCATGCTGTATTATATGTATGACTTTTGCAATAACTTGAAGCCAATTTGAGCTACTTTTGGAGAAATCGTATTTATTGATTCTCATGAAGTTGGGAGATAACCATAGACTTGAATAAGTAAGGCGCTTTATGAGGCAAAATCATAATGTAGTGATTTCAGTAGAGTCAGCTATTGTATAGATCCAGGGTGTCCATAAAGCTGGTGTCTGTCAGTAAATGCACATTTTAAAAAGATTTAACTATACCCCAACAATCAGCTATTCTTATATGTACAATGAAGGTAAAATGCATGGTCAGATTTATAGGTGGGAAGTCAGGTTAACAGGAGACAAAGGTAAAAAAACTGAGATACAGTCATTTGAGCTGCTGTGACATCGTTGGCATTCATCTGTGTATGGGACCCACCACAGAGTATATTTCTGCACAGCAAGTATACAAACCAATCTATCTCTGCTTGTTCAGTAAAGGAAGTACCCCTCTCCCCAACTACCCAGCAACTTGCTGCAGAGTAAAAGAAGGTATGATTTACATATTTAGTTAAATATAAACCCATAATTTATTGTAGGTATATTATTCAGCTTAGTAATACAGTACACAACCGTTGATATATATACATAGATAGATAGATAGATAGATAGATAGATAGATAGATAGATAGATAGATAGATAGATAAATAGATAGATAAATAGATAGATAAATAGATAGATAGGTAGATAGATAGATAATTAGAAAAGGGGAAACACTAAATACACGACCATATCCAAGAGAAAGCAAAAAATTCACTGTGCAAAGTCCATAACAACAATCCAGCTCTCACAATTTCTAAACGGAACAGATCAGCACCAATGATTTAGAATGTAACTCCAAGTTGAATTTTAATGCAAAAAATACTAAATACATACTGAGCATTACACGGCCTCAGCCAACGTCCATTTCAGTCACAAGTGCCCCTGATGAAACTCAGCTCTTCTGACTAAAACATACGTTGAGCAGAGTGCCTGTAACATTCAGAATGTATTTGTATTTTTTGCATTAAACTTCAACTTGGAGTTACACTCTAAATCACTAGTGCTGGTCTGTTCTGTTTAGAACTTGTGAGAGCTATATATATATATGACATATATAAATGTCAAATACTGGCTTGACTTGTTCTTTAAACATTTTATTTTATTATATTTTTAAATAATACACCATTACACATTTCGTAATCTGTCCTACCCAATACATTGCAATTTTGCATTTGTATCACTTTGTATATAAACCCATTTATCTAACAATTCTTGAATTATAGTATTATTCATGATCATTTAAACATGGATTTCCCAAATCCTTCAAAATGTAAAATGTCTAGTCTGTATAATGAATGATATACTGAGTCTAAACATAGAATGCCACACTAGACTGTGTCTGAGATGTGTTGTCTTATGTGGTTAGACTGAAATTTATACCCCCCTTCAGAATTAAGTGATTCTTAAAGTTCAGTCTTCAGTGTTTTTGGCTTAGCTGGAAATCAGATAAAGTAGCTGGATATATTTCTATTCCTGTAAGTTCTTTAAGTAATGGGATTCGTGACACTTGGTCTACATTTTTAATAATACCAAGGTCTAAAAAATACTGTCCTTTTTCTTGAAGCATCCTTGAAAACAAGGTTATCATGTATCTAAAAGCCATCATCAAGTTTAAGTATTTCAAATGGACATGGCTAGAATAAAGAAAAAGCATCTTATTGTATAGGAAGAGGTTTAAGACAGTAACAGTAGGGGTATGTGCATATTGGTTTCAGCTGATGCATGCCAGTCATTGATGTGATAATGGATAAAATTAATTAATTCTGTCACTGACATTTGACAAGGTTTCAAAACATTGCGTTTGATTTATTGAAGTCGACACTGCTTATATTTATTGTGTCGCTTTATTATGTCTTGTTTTGATAAAAGGGCGGTATCTATCAAGACTTTTTTTTCTAAATGTTGTGAATATGGAAATAGAAAAAAATAGATTAGGTTTGACAATTCCCTTGAAAGATGAACTAAGCCTATTGTATATTACTAGACTTAATAAAATAAGTGAAATAACTGAAGTGTGTATTCTAAAATAAATCTGTTCGGCATACTATCTGCAAACCTTTTGGTTTGATATATACTAAAAATCTTTATATTTTATATTTAAAAATCTGCTTAGGAGGCCAGAGCTTGTCTGTCTTATATCACTACAGGGTCACGTAGAGTAATGTCTCTCAAACCCAGTCATCAGGACCCTTATCAGTGCATGTTTTGCAGGTGACAAGGTAAATAATTATACCACTTGTGGAACTGTGTCAGTCAGTAATGAATATACCTGTGCTAAAGCAAGGAGAGATTAAAAACATGCGCTGTTAGGGGTCCTGAGGACCAGGTTTAAGAAACACTGATATATACCATGAGTATGACTGACGACAGGGGCTGGCTGGCAAATTTTTTCCTGGGGTTGAGACTTGGTTCAACGACCTCTTAGTAACATTTTAAGGGAAAAAATGCAGGTAGTCCAGAGAACAAGACGAAGGCAGCCGACTATGGGACCGGCACGGGAGGCAGGTGCCCCCTGCTCCTCTGCCCAGCCAGCCTCTGACTGGCAGACTTGCAGTATCCTAAAAAAGAAGTGCTCTATATTTTCACACAGTTATGAAAGTAAGCAAATGTAATGCAGTGCTTTTCTATTTAAGTATTGTGTTCAATAACAAAATACTTTTAGTCATCAAAAGCACCATTACACCTTTTTTATTTTTATGTAAGTAATCAGACATGGGTCAAATAGTATATTGATCCAGGCTCTCAACGATTTTATCCAGTTTTTCATACAGAGGAAGCACACATGTCAAATGGGGAGCCACATCAAACCACAAGAACCTCAACACCTTAACCTTATTAAATGGTAGTGGGGCACAGTTTGCTGCAAACCACTGCACAGTCCCATAAAGCGTCAAGACGGTGGCTTTGCCCATTCCACTTCCACCCCAGCCCATGGTCCTGCCTGTTGATGGTTAATATGTTTTAAGTATTATTTTATTATTGTTTATTCTATATTTATTTTTAAGTACACTAAACATAATTTATTTTAATGCAAAATATGCATAAAACTAATGATTTTGTGCTAATGTGCCTAATTATTTGCCTTGTGTATGGCAAAAAGCATGTCTACGTTACCGGTCTCTTGAAAGTAAGTGGGTACTAGGTCTGTCTATATTATGTGTGTCAACTTGTATCAATGTTTTTATTACATAGATTTAAATGCACTTTCTCATATAAAGCATGGTTGACAGGTGAAAATGGCATCCCATTGAAATATCATACATAGAATATTATTCTATGATCTTATACTAAACATTGGGATGGTATATCCCTAAAATATATTTTACTCCAACATCTCTGACAGTTTGGTAGCAACCGTACCATACCGTATATATGCCAAATAGCAATAGTAAAATAAATCATACTTCCTACCTTTTTAGTTCCTAACAAATTACCTCTAATGACAGTTTTGTGGAGGGTTGCCTGTTTTCTATTGCTATGCATTCTAAAGTACTCCAGATTTTATGCATTTGAAATAAAATATGAAATAATCTTTATTAGAGCAACACAAGCACATCCTTTATTTTTATTGAGCCTGCATTTGCAACCAAGTAAAAGTAATTAGGTAGTATGTATGGGTAATGTAGGTAATATAGGATTAATATAATTTATACTTAAGTATTATTTGGTGACATGCAGACTGCACTTATAGACCTCCCATATAATCTTATACTTAGTAATACATAGTATCTAAAATTTGTGGAAAATTATGGTAAATCCCACAGTAGCGATAAGGAGTGTCATCACTTTTATTGGTATCTACTGGACTATCATTACTAGCCAACTGCTAGTCCCACTGAGCTTGACCATCATTGTTATTGCGAGCTCTGTTCAGCTGCTAAATCCAGTGAACTCAACTGGCATTTTTGTAGATTGCTGTTCACCTGCTGGGCACAAAAGGTCTAAAACTTTCAACAGCCTGAAACATGTGTCCAAGTGATGAAGGCAGCTTATACCCTTATACCAGCCAGGGTGGTGAAAAAGGACCCTCCACTTTTCCCTGCCCTACAGTATTTGGATCAGCGGCTCCTCTCCCACTTGCTCTCTTTCAATACCTACCCAACTAATCCACATCTCTCACTACACTCTCACTATACTCTAACATGCACTACTTCATTTACCATCTCAATTTCTCCTACTCACTACATTAACCTTCACTTCCTACTCTTCCAACCACTCCTTCATTGTCTCTATCTCTGGCACATCCTCCACTCCCTCTATCTGTTTGGGTCCCACAGGGCTCTGTTCTTGGCCCTCTGCATTTATCACTGTACACATTTTCTCTCTGTGAACACTCATTTACTGTTCTCCTTCTCTGCTATCTTGTGTGACCAACTGTCTCTCTGCTATTTTCACACACATTCTCATTGCTATCTGAAGCTCAGCATGTCCAAAAAGCGTATCCTCCTAACAGAGTGACCAGCTCCTCTCAAATTCTCCTCACTATCAACACCACAATTTCATCAGTCTTCCAAGCCTATTGCCTTGGTGTCCCTATTAACTATGCTTTAGTTCTCACATCCAGTCTCTCTCACAGCCATGTTGTCTTCCCCATCAAAATATTACTAGAATATACAGTTTTCTTACCTAAGAGGCAACCAAAACTCTTATACATCTCCTGCAATGACTACTGTAACATCCTCATATCTGAAATTCCCCTCAGCTATCTGTCCCCACTTCAAGCCATCCTAAATGCCTTGGTGAAACTGATCGTCCTCTTTCACTGCTTTATATCTGCAATACTACTCTGCAGGTCTTTACGATGACACCCTTTATCCTCCAAAATGTAATTAAAATGACTCACCCTCACCTTCAAGGCCATAAACAACACCACCCCTTCATTCATACTAAACCTCATAAAGTAATATGTAAACACAAATGAAGCACAGCAATTTTAGTTCATTAATTACATGAGTCTAATATATGAGTTTAACCAACAGTATAACTTTCAGACACTTTGCCTAAGCACATCTGTAAAGAGCAATAAGACCATTTCTTTCTCAAACCACAAGGTGTCTGCAAGTTATAAGGACAGGATAAGTGCATGTAAGCAAATTTTAGTCTCATTAAGCTCAAAGGTTCACACACTATTCTGCCTTGTGCTATTGTTCACAAATAAACATATGCCTGTATTCCTCTAATTATGTAAATAGTATTTGATCTCTTCCTAATGGTCTAAATAAAACCTATATTTTGAGTCTTGTACTTATTCCCTTCTTTGTACTGAACTTGCATACAAGAATTTCTCAAGTTGTGTTGTTTACAGAATCTGTTCAGTTGGTGTTATCACTATTTTACAAATGGCCCTGTTTGCCTTCACATATAAATCTGGATTTTATTTTGTGCATTAATTCATTTTAGTTAAAAAGAAAATAGATAAACAAGCGCAGAGATCAGAAACTTAAGCACCACACAAATACAAGGATGGGCTACAAATTATATTTGTTATATTTTCCTTGGGTTTAGTAACTTTATGCACCAATGTTTTTTACATAAATCAATTTCACCAAATAAGTGGTTCACACACTATTTTGTTATTACTAATTTGAAATATATAGAAATAAATAAATGATTATGCCCAAGTATATGAAGTATATGTATATTTGTTTGCTGCTTTGGCCAACACCTTATTCACTTTTTTCTTTGTCCTGCTAGTAGAGAGTAATTAGTAAGTTTTTATATGATTTATTTTCTTTTTGTGTATATGAGCAGATGCCATATCCAAAGGGAATCCAGAGAGCAAGGCTAATAGTAACGAGCCAACAAAATGATTGTGCCCTATGTGTAACTGAATTAAATCTCCCATCATGCACAATTAACTAGTGGGAGAAATATATATACAGCCATAGTTACCCTCAAGGGAGGTTACCTTAAGTCTTCTTACTATGTTCCATGTTCTATTTTTTCTTTTTTTTTTTTACATTTGCCGTTGTCGTGATTCCAGAAGATAGGGTTAGGTGGATTACAAGGTGAAATTAGGTCATTATGATGATCAAGGTCATCCAGGGCAGGACAGTAGATGTGGTCTACATAGATTTTGCAAAGGCCTTTGATACAGTGCCACACAAGAGGTTGGTTTACAAAATAAGGGAACTGGGTCTAGGAATCAAAATTTGTACTTGGATCGAAAACTGGTTAGAGAATAGGGAACAGAGAGTTGTGATAAATGGAACATTTTCTAATTGGTCAAAAGTCTTAAGTGAAGTACCTCAAGGTTCCGTGCTGGGACCACTCCTTTTTAATATATTTATTAATGACCTTGGTGATGGTTTAGAGAGTAAAGTTTCTATTTTTGCAGATGACACTAAACTCTGTAAGGTAATAAAATCAGAGCAAGATGTAGCTTCTCTACAGAGGGACTTAAATAAACTGGAGGATTGGGCGGCCACATGGAATATGAAGTTTAACACAGATAAATGTAAGGTTATGCATTCAGGGATCAAAAACAAAAACGCAATATATAAATTAAATGGAATTAATTTAGGAGAATCTATAATAGAAAAGGATTTGGGAGTGCTCGTAGACAGTAGACTTAGCAATAGTGCTCAATGTCAAGCAGCAGCTGCAAGGGCAAACAAAGTATTGGCATGCATAAAAAGGGGCATAGATGCAAGGGAAGACAGTGTAATTTTGCCATTGTATAAATCGTTGGTAAGACCTCATCTTGAATATGCAGTACAGTTCTGGGCACCACTCTATAAAAAAGATAATTTGGAACTAGAAAGGGTTCAGAGAAGGGCGACAAAATTGATAAAGGATATGAGTCATTAAGTTATGAGGAAAGGTTAGCCAGTTTAGGCATATTTACTTTAGAAAAGAGGCGTCTAAGGGGAGATATGATTACTATGTACAAATACATTAGGGGTCAATAAAGAGAGCTTTCATGGGAACTTTTTACCCCAAGGACCATACACAGGACACGTGGTCATCCCCTAAGGTTAGAGGAGAGGAGATTTCACAACCAGCAAAGGAAGGGGTTCTTTACAGTAAGGGCAGTCAAGATATGGAATTCATTGCCAGGGAAGGTTGTGATGGCAGATTCAATAGATATGTTTAAGAAAGGTAAACAATTACAATAGATAGTGCAGCGCGTAACTCTGTGAAGATAAACAAGTTCCAATTCAAATATTGTCCTTTGGAAGAAGTAGGTATCCTATGTTCAGGAGGCTGCCAAAATTCCCACAAAGCCAGATGGTGGACTGGAATAAATCTAAAACAAAATAAGTAGGAGGGGGCGCCACATAGTATAATACTGTATTCAACAATACAGATAGGTGTACCACAAGCCAGAATTTTAGATCACCAAGTGGATATAGGCACTCAGGTGTTAGGAGTGAATCAGTAAGGAAAAAAACACACACACGCAGGAGGAAATATTTCCAAGACCACCAGCACCATACCAATATGCGTACCAGATAAAAGAACTTTAGAGCTTATCTGTAGGTATAGTTGGTCCCTTCATAGATTAGAATAACTTTGATTCCCCTTCAGGCTGGTGGAGTGTTGTTGCTCAACATTTACAGGATCACAGACAGGCACTTCATATATCCTCAGTAATAACCATATTTATATGAAGAAAAAAGATTCTCATAGTGTAATACCATATGGTTACATATTTATTGCAGAGTAAAATACAGATGTACACTTACATTAAAGATTAAGATATATGCTTATTTGGGTATCTTTAAGCTGGAACAGGACAGCAGGATCCAATAACTATCACGCTACCTCGTTGCCAGAGATACAGGTCACTGAGTCTTAAGGGAAATAATCCTCAACAGGGTTCAACAAAGAACACGCTGCCACGCTGTTAGAGATAAACCAGCAGGCTCTTAGGAAGCAATCCTCAATGCGTTTCGTCTCATTAAGCAGAGACTTCATCAGGAGGAATCATACTGTGTGACTCTCCAAGTCACGAATATAAATTGTATGTGCCGCGCCATCTTGCGCATGCGCACAAGTGGCGTCGTCTGGCGTTACACGTGAGGACGTCTATCAGACGTCAGATGTCAATTGGTTTTTTCTCAACCAACTTTATTCAAACTTTATTTTGAAACATAAAATGAGCCTTAGATGTTAAAACAGCAGTTCAGCTATCAAAGAGTGCTTGCGTGTATACACTAATCTAATCAATCTGTTCGATAGGATAATTCTAATCAAAGTACAAACATATAGTTTATATACATAAAGATATTAATTGAAAAAAACCTGAGCCAAGATATCACCAGTATTACATCTTAACATATATATATATATATATATAAAATACAATTATCATATTAAATAAAACTATTAATAGAAATGTTGTGTATATTACAACATAATGATCCCAGAGCTCTAATATAAAACATGTAATTAACATATAAAATATAGAATATAAAAAACATTACATTGTAAAACCCAAATATATAACAATATAGACAATATAGCAATAATAAAAAAAAAAAATAACATAAAATAAATCGTTGGTAAGACCTCATCTTGAATATGCAGTACAGTTCTGGGCACCACTCTATAAAAAAGATAATTTAAAACTAGAAAGGGTTCAGAGAAGGGCGACAAAATTGATAAAGGATATGAGTCATTAAGTTATGAGGAAAGGTTAGCCAGTTTAGGCATATTTACTTTAGAAAAGAGGCGTCTAAGGGGAGATATGATTACTATGTACAAATACATTAGGGGTCAATAAAGAGAGCTTTCATGGGAACTTTTTACCCCAAGGACCATACACAGGACACGTGGTCATCCCCTAAGGTTAGAGGAGAGGAGATTTCACAACCAGCAAAGGAAGGGGTTCTTTACAGTAAGGGCAGTCAAGATATGGAATTCATTGCCAGGGAAGGTTGTGATGGCAGATTCAATAGATATGTTTAAGAAAGGGTTAGACAAATTTTTAGCGGAAAGGTGTATCCAGGAATACGACCGTTAATTTAAAATGAAGGATAGTAGTGGATATAGGGTAAAAATAGGACTGCAATATTGAGTCTGGGGGGATTTTCACAATTGAAACAGATTGGCGGTTGCTTACTCTGGATTAATTTCAAATATAAGTGCAGGATCGCAGGAGATCCAAAATAGGTTGAACTTGATGGACTGGTGTCTTTTTTCAACCTCATCAACTATTATGTTATGTTACTATGTATTGCTAGTACATTTATTTAAAAGGCCAATGGACCCTGAATAGTGGTCTATACATTTTGGACCTGTTAGACATTTAAAAAAGTGTCATTGCATGTGATCATACAATGTAAAATGTCTTGTGAGTACTTTCTCATACACTAATGAACTGCACATTGGCAAACAACTTTGATGATAATGATCTGGAATTGTTGGATAAATCACTTGTTGACTATATCTATACCCGTCCTTTGTGGTTTATATGAAGTGCAGTTTAAAATTCATAGCACATATTTGTTTATTTACCCAGCAAAAGATGTAACAGTAGCCCAACCATTTGCTATTTGTTTGACTTCAGCTTCTCAGCAAGCAAAGTCCTAATATCTAAAATTGTTGGTCATAAAACATATGCCAGATGCATATTTTCGTTTATTATTATTATCATAGATTTGTGCTCTACAGCAACGTACAGTAGGGAGAACAGGACATACATAAAACAAGAAAATGCAGACATGAAAACAAAGGTTATGTAGGACCTTGCTCATTAGAGAGCTTACATGCAAAGAGGAAGAGAGCACAGCTGAAACAAGAGGAGCGAGTGTGGCTTAAAGTAGAGATTGGGATAGCTGTGACGGTGTACTAGTGTGGTGGGGAATTCGATAAGTGGGAGCAGCACGGGAGAAGTCTTGTATGTACAAGTGAGAGATGGTTACCAGAGATGAGGCAAAGTGCAGAGGTAGATCTAAGAGGGCTTTGTAAGTAAGGGTGAGTACGTTGAATTGGATTCTGGAGGACACAGGGAGCCATTGTAGGGATTTGCAAAGTGGTTCAGCAGATGTGGAGCGGTGAAAGAGGAATATCAGTCTTGGATATATGGGTGTCGGGAATGCCAGATAGAAGGAGGTTGCTGTAGTCAAGACGGGAGATGATGAGATAATGGATAAGAGTTTTGGTCGCATGTTGAGTAAGAAAAGGGCATATTCTGGAAATGTTTTTAAGGTGGAATCGATAGGACTGGGAGAGAGTCTGAATGTGAGGAATAAAGCAGAGGGCAGAGTCAAGTGTGACACCAAGGCAGCAGGATTGGGAGACTGTGGAAATTATGGTGTTATTGACAGTGAGGGAGATTCGAGGGGAGGAGGTGAATCTGGCAGGAGGGATGATAATAAGCTCAGTTTTGGATATGTTGAGCTTTAGGTAGCGTTTGGACATCCATGTGGAGATACCTGAACTCGACATAGTACAGAAGTGGAGAGGTCAGGGGAAGAGATATAGATTTGGGTGTCATCAGCGTCGAGGTGGTACTGGACGCCACATGAGCAAAATAGTTCTCCAATAGAGGAGGGGTACAATGAAAAAGGTAAAGGGCCAAGAGCATAGCCTTGTGGGACCCCAACAGATAGTAGGAGTGGAGGGGAGGATGTGCCAGAGGTGAAACATTAAATAAGCGGTTTGATAGGTAAGAAGTGAACCAGGAAAGTTCTGGCAAATGGAGTGAAATGTGTGTAGGAGAGGATGGTGATCAACAGGTGCAAAAGCAACAGAGAGGTCCAGGAGAATGAGTATGGAGAAATTACCCTTAGACTTTGCATTTAGTAGATCATGAATCACTTTTGTGAGAGCAGTTTCAGTGGAATTTGGGGCGGAAGCCTGATTTCATAGAGTTGAGAATGGAGTGAGAGGAGAAAAGTGAGACAGGAGTTTGTACACCAATCGCTCAAGTAGTTTGGAAGCAAATGAGAGAAGAGTAATAGGTTGGTAGTTACAAAGAGAGGCTAGATCAAGAGATGGTTTCTTTAGAGTTGGTGGGATGAGTGCATGTTTAAAGGAGGATGGAAATGTGCCAGTTGAGAGTCCTCAGCGCTGCTCTGACTTTTGCCAACAGTATTCAGAAATATCCAATCCTTTATATTTGTGAGAATAAGGAAAAGTGGGAGCTTGGCAAAGATCTGAGCCAGGGTACAGCTTACTTCAACTGCTGTCCGCATACCACGGAATAATCTGAATTGTTTGGTTCAAAATCTTATAATAAGCTTTTTCATGGCTTATCTTAATGTGGCTTTACAGATAAAAGCTCAATTAATTTCTTACCTTTCCAAAGTGAAAAGTAAGCTTTCAAATTAAATGGAAAATGTTATGATGTTGATTTGTCAAGTTCACACTAAATTACACTATTATTTACACCTACTATTTCTGCATAAATCATACATGTGAAATACTAAAGACCTTTATAAATTTTTGGTTTATCAAAGCAGATGTAAAACCTGGCTGCATAAGCATATTTATTATGACTAGCCGGAGGGTTCAGCAGTAGCAGGGTGTATCTGTTCAAAGGAATCTTCCCAGGATTGGATGTGAGCATCTTCTAAATGCCCTCTTCTACCAGGCACATTCTGCTGGTGCCAATGACAAAAAATATTGCTATGCACCTGCTGGTTGTCAAACTTTTTGTGCCATTTTTATATAATAAATGATAAATCTCTGATATAACAGTTACACATTTGTGGCCTCATTTAGGGTCGGATGCAAAGTACGTTTTAGGCGCATCGACCACAAAACCACTATCACGCATGTGCAGCAAGCACCATATGCGCCTGCATCTTTACAATTTACGCTTGCGACAACTTGCGGCTTACTACAAGGGAAATGGCGGAGCGCGGAATTGTAAAGGCATGAACTTGTATAATATAGACACAGAGGGTGTGACCCCGTAAGTAAATTCTGGACGCAGTAAGGTGCAGTCGCAACACACGTCAAAAAAGGACTAAAAGTGTGTGGCAGGAATTAGGTGGCGCAAGTAGCTAGCTAGCTGCACGAACTGCTTATAGCTCGTTAGGGTATTACGAGTGGGATGCATCTGGGGTTGCATGCCACTCATAATACCCTACCAAGCTGCGGCACACTCCCACTCCTACACGTCTTAGACGTACATTACGTCCCGCTCTAAATGAGGCCCTTGATGTTTGTTGAAACTGCAAGCAGGGATGTACTAATTATTCCACTAAAAACTTATGTGATTGCATTTTGCATAATTTTATTGCATTTATTTAATTTGAGCACTATTTTGTTTCAAAAAGCATGCACACTTGTAATTTCACATTGCACGTACTCACAGCATTAATCAGCTAACATGCATTAACTTGTGTGAATAACTGGGATCAAGCTCAGTGCATCTTAAATCAAGCATTTTCTTGATATCACCTCTGTAGACCTTTATATGGTAATACACAGTACTCTTTCATCATTTAAAATGCTTGCTTGCATATACATTTTACAAGGTTATGAGCCTGGTGGGAGATTGTCATGCTGTATGATCTAGGAGCTAGGTTTTTTTTGCAGATTTTGACAATTTAGATTAATTAATTACCTTCTGGCTGCTTCTCAGGGTATACAGCTATGTATATGTCACAGTGACATTTGTGGTTCAGGGCTCCTTACTGAACAGAGGGGTGTTGCAATGAAGCAATACCTTTACAGATTTGACACGCACTGTATAGACTGTTGTGCTGAGCACACTATTAAATAATTGTTGCATACCTGAGACACTGCTACCATTATCTTACATTAAATTGCAAGTAGTAAAACACACTATTGAAATGGATTTGAAAATCTTAAAAGGAAAAGGGTAAAATAGCTTAAAAAATAAAAAATAAATAGTATGTAAAGTGTTTCTATATATATATATATATATATATATATATAAATATATATATATACATATATATATATATATATATATATATATATATATATATATATATATAAGCCCATACTGCATTCTATGTGAAACGGAGTCTGCTTGAAAATAACAGGTTGCAACTCTGTTATAGAAGAAATTACACCGTTGAACGGGCATGGGGTGTACTTTGAAAACCAATGTTCTAAATATTAGATAGCTTTATTATAGCCTTTATTATAGCTATTATTTCTCCTTCAACTATAATCCAGTTGCCATTTCAGTGCAGACGACTGTCAGTACAGCATTATTAGGTAGACTACCACTGATATTGTCAAATGAATCTGGTTTCGAACAACCTGTCATTAAAGTACAGATGGTCAGGGAAAAAGTTGCAGTGACCAAGGGGGAGATGTTAAAGTTGATTTCTGTCTACTTATAGCCTAATCTAGCGCTATATTGATAGTCGTTGGAAGCAGTCAACTTGTCATCACAATGGATTTTAAAAAATAAGTACATATCAGTAAAAGTGGTTTACAAAAACATGTTTTTATTTTCTAATTTATTGTAAATCTTTTCCATCCAGCAAATTAGAAAGTACACACTTTCCTACACAGCCTGTGCGCCCCAGTTTTTGGCTCTGGGATGACCCACTGTCTTCACTTGTGCCTCTGTTTTGTTGGACAATTTGTGGTCTGCACATGAGAATTTTCTTAGCAATGCTGTTTTTCTGCGGCATGAATAGCACATATTTCCGGGGGAGGTGGGCGTGATGGGGGGCGGGGCTCCAAAATTTGTGTCATGTTGGACCCGCGAGACGTAATGACGCCAACGCGTCATTTTACAGCAGGGGGCGGGGCCAAATGCCGCGATTCCCGGTGAATCATGGCATTTGGATCTAATTCTGCCCACTTCCTAGTGAAGTGGGCAGATGCGGGAGATTGCCACACTCTCCCGGGAGTTCGTGAGACTCACGAGAAATCCGGGAGTCTCCCGGACATTCCGGTAGAGTTGGCAAGTATGGAATAGTGACAATGCATCCAATGACCACACAATTGTTGAACCTTAATACATATTCACATTCTGAGTACATACAGACAAAGCATATATCTTTTAGATTACTGACATAGTATGTATGGTTGGATGTGTCAAATCATGTCACAATAACCCCACCCACTTAATTGTATTTTAATAGTAACAGTGCAGGGTAGATCACTGCATGACATTTTATAGAGGCATTTTGGTGAAAGGATAGTGCTCAAACCTATTATTTCAGATATTTTACTGTATATTAATACTACAGCATATAATACACAAATGAGAAGTGATGGGCAACAAGTGGCCCTATGGTCGCTCGTGGCCCTCTAAGTTTTTACCTGCTGCCCCCAGCTCCTTCCTGCTCTATTGTCACATTAGTTTGTTATAGCTTGGAATGCTTGTTTATAATGCCTGTCTGTTATTACAGATTGGTGTGTCTTTGATTGACTGTATTGTTTTAACAAACGTATTGTGCATTTTTTTTAAAAACTATATTCATAATATAAAAATAATTTGAAGTGATATACATCATAAGTTATTGCAAAGAATGATCATTATTTAATGAGCATTACTTTACTTAAATTATTAGCATTTTTAAATATGTCCGGGTTAGATATTATAAACTGTTTATGCTTCAGTTATTTAATTACAGGTCTTTGTATGAAACAAATCATACAGACATCCTTACTAACCTGGCCTACCAACAGGGTAAAAACCATTAAACAATCATTACTATCAACTGACATTGGCCTGTAATTTTTTTTGTAGTTGACGGGGGAGTTGATGCTTGATGAACAATCCAATTAAAACTGGCAACAAAAGACCTAAAATGTCAGCCAAATTGCTTTTTAATAGTCGACGCAGCCGTCACAAAACATAAACACAGAACTCCCAACAGAAGCATAAAGCTTCTGAAACAATCATAGAAAATGAATAATTTTAAGCAGCCTGAGAATTCTCATAACACTGGAGCACTCATTAAAATATTGTGAATGTTGTATTTATACTGCATCTTCCAAAGGAAATTAATAAAGGCGGAATGTGATTACTCCGTACCTGCCTGGTTCTATACTGTTTCAGAATTACATTTACTATTTATTAAGCAAATCATATTGGAATAATTGGATAAACAGCAAAGAGGATGTATTTATTGGCTAATTAATACAAACTACTTTAGTATAGAACAAATGAACAATTGGAAATGACTATGGCATATTAATTGCTGCATATGATTTTTAGGAGAAGCTGGAAAAATATACTTGTTATCCAATATTTAATTTGTTTTCAGTAATGAGATAAAATCATGTATTTGTCACAGGGAAAAATGACAAATGACAAACTTTTTTAGAGATGCAGGAGCTGAAAACAACATAGCAAAATTTTGGGGAGGGCCCAGCAATGTTTGTTCCACCTCCCGAGCCCCCCTGCATGGCTTTTCTGAGCATGAATGGGAACAGTGCATGGGCAGTGAAGCAACAAAACATATTAAATGTAAAGAAAAAAGTTTACAATATACAGTATCAATAGAGCTATAGTAATTATTTTACTCTTCTATAGCTATGTATACAAATTAGCCTGCCACAAATTTGAATGAAAAATAAGCAGTTTAGTAAAATAAAAAATCGAATCAAACTTTGGACTTAAATGCTTTATTTAACAAGTGATGTACAAATTGTAAATGACAAAAAATAGAAGTAAAACTAGCTGTTACAGCCATAGACATATGAGCAATCTTAAGACAATACCATGTATATTAAGTTAGAGATATATAATTAAATCTATAGAAAAACATAAGCAAATTTAAAGGTAAATCCATGTATTGTTATTTTTGTATTCCAACTAACCCAACTAGCAATTCTTCTAACAGACCTACTGCAGCTACCTAATCAGTGCCACCATCCTGTATTGCATCATATCCTATGTCTGAAAATACAAACTACCAGCCTGAATTTCAGTTCATGCCGACAGTTTGAAGTATAAAGTGAGTGACGTAGTGTGCGGGCGAAAGAAACAAAATCTTTACTTTTCTGGCACTTTGTAATGCCTCATGTAATAGATTCATTTCAATACCACTAGGGCAGTATGGTGGCCTAGTGGTTAGCACTTCTGCCTTACACTGGGGTCGCGAGTTCAATTCCCGACCATGGCCTTATCTGTGAGGAGTTTGTATGTTCTCCCTGTGTTTGCATGGGTTCCGGTTTCCTCCCACACTCCAAAAACATACTGGTAGGTTAATTGGCCGCTAACAAATTGACCCTAGTCTGTGTGCCTGTCTGTCTCTTTCTGTCTGTGTGTGTGTGTGTGTTTTAGGGAATTTAGACTGTAAGCCCCAATGGGGCAGGGACTGATGTCAATGAGTTCTCTGTACAGCGCTGCGGAATTAGTGGCGCTATATAAATAAATGGTAATAATAATAATAATAATAATAATACCACTATAGAAAGCTGCTTGCTTTTTGTCCATGTCAACCAACAAGAATCTGGAAGGTAGCTTAGACCAAAACCTCAGAAGGAAAGCTGGTAGCTGGAGGGTTTAGTTAGAATTGTTGGTTAGATTACATTTTTAGTAAATTGAACACAACAATTGTACATTTAAGCATCCAATACAACCAGCAACGTAAGCCAAATGACCAGTTTAATTTCACAGTTCATTTTAATTTTGGGCATCTTAAATAAATAGGAAAAGTGATACTTCTACATACTAACAAAACTCAAGCAAAAACATTTCTGATAATAGTTGTATTTGTTTACACTGTGTATACAGTTGTTGTATAGAAAATAAAAAAAAATGACTACAGAGAAATTCTCATCTTCATATCTCTATCAAGTTAACTGGTAATAAACTATAGAGCAAAAATATAACTCCTACTCTAGCGTTTTGTAGCAATACATGACAGATGGCCGAGACCACAGAATATTTTCTGACAGAATTCAGAAAATGTATCTTACAAGTACATTTTTTGGCTTCAAATTATGTTGGATCAAAATCCCTTTTCAGTGTGTGACCTTGAACAAGCTGTTCAACCTTCCCAAAAAAAACACTGTTATATCTTGAAAATAATATTATGTTTGTTGTTTTTGTTGTTGTTACTATGCTACTATTAATATTTTTTATTTAGTAAATTAAAAGTATATTACTGTTGCAATAGAGTAATACTTGAGATAAAGCTATTGTAGAGAGATAGGTGATTTACTGAAGGTGGAAATTATTCACAGTTTGGCGGATCATTTTTCACATCCTAATTGGGTTAGGAAGACAGTTGAAAATATATATTTAAAAGAGTCTTTCAATCTGACTGGGTGATTATAGGCAACTACAGATTAGTCATGCTGGGGAAAATTTACACTTTAGAAAGTTATCCCCAAACTGGGTTGATGGTTATGACATAAAAACAAACCTGTAGATATTACAGTCTGAAAGAACCTTCACTGATTTAAGCAATACAAAAATAGGCAAAGTGCTTTTGGGAGGTTGAAAGATGTCTATGCTACATGTGTGACTATATTTACCCATTGGTGGGAGAGCAGTTCAAATTATGGTGTCAAGGAAAGGCTGTAGGAAGTTACAGCTGTTTTGGGAGATATAAACATGATCTCACCACCAAAGAAAAAAAAAATCTAAAAATTAGTAAATAAACTTAAAGTAGTCAGACCTATTCAGCAGTGCATATATGTTCATTTTAGCTTATAGTTTACATTTTAAAAAACATTAGGCCTGATTCATTAAGGAAAGTAAAGCAAAAAAATGAGTAACTTTGAAAATTATCAAAACCATGTTGCAATGCAAGGGGTGCAAATGAGTTTATTAGTTTTCGCATAAGGAAAATACTGGCTGTTTTTTCATGTAGGACGCACTACTTGGTTTATATATTTTTACACTGACATTAAAAGTTGATCTAGGACATGCTCTACCCCAATTATAAATCTGTCCCCACATTTTAAATTTACCTTCACCTTCAATACAACATGGTTTTGCCAAGGTTCAAAGTTACTCATTTTTTTTTTTGCTTTACTTTCCTTAATGAATCAGGCCCATTGTACTTTAAATACATAAGGGGCATGAAGGAAATAGGACAAATGGAATCTGCAGATAAGGTGACCTTCTTCCCTATGTAATGCACAGACCTGTTGTACAGCTTCTATAAACATGTTGCATTTTTCTGGTTTAAGATGTTCTCCTTATCCTGTTCGATGCCATGTCAAGACTGATGTTGTTCGTGGTTTATTCTGGTCCTCAGAAATGTCTCAGCATTACAAAATATTAAATCTCTTACAAATGTGTTTCAAGATAACAAACCCGTTGTTACTAAACAAAAATGAGAAAAAAAAGAACACAAGATGCAAAGGAGGAAAACAATGTATATTGATTATAAATCTATCCTGCTTTGTATGTGACATTTCTCGCATCATTTTACTGGTGCAGAAGTTTTCATAAATATTCAATACAGACGAGCAACTCCATTTTTCTGCAAATACGCATTTATTAGTGTCAATGGAACCTGCCATATTCATTGCTTGGTATATTGATATTGAATTCATATACTTTATTAAAAGTGTCCATAACACTTTGATCCTTTTCAGAATGGTTGTATGAAAAGCAATATTTTTGGAACCAATCATCAGGCATGAGAGTAAATTTGGGGGATCTTCCATCCTCTCTATATTATGCCTGTTCACTGCATTTGACAATGGTGAGTCCACAGCTAGATTTCAATGGGAGAAAATAGCATCCTATGTGGAATTTGGCATTTGATTTGCTAGTCGTGGCCTTGTTACAATAATGTGCCATATTCTGCCTTGACATCACCGTAGATCACAATAACAAGAAAACATAACTAGTATATTATTATTATTTTTATAAGTATTTCTTATTTAACATTGGTTAACATTATGTTAATCAAAGCTAAAAAGATGTTATAGTAAACAATTTTACTTTAAAATTACAGTTTGCAATGTTTCTCACATAATTGTACCAAATGGAGTATTTATAAGAGTCTGAAACACTATTTTACAAGACCAATTTTTACTGATATTGTAAATGTTGGATTTTGTGCTTGCTTTTGTTTTCTCCTTCAGTACTGTAATGCACTGTGCCTACTACTTATCCAATTGATATCGTTTCCTAGGAACAGAATGACATCTTTTCCTTTGCTCTCTATAAAACCAGTGGGTCGATTGAACCTTTTAGCGACTTAATAATACAGAGTTGTAAAATAGATGCTTGAATTCTGTTGTTCTCCATAGCCCTACAGAGTCAAGTAAAGTTTTTATGATTATTGTAAGCTGGCTCGGGGGGCATTTGCTGCAGGGAAATAATTGGAGAATATCAAAAGCAAAGTAGGACATGTTGTCAGGAAAGAGTTTGCTGTGATTTTTATTGTAGACTAATTCTCCACAGGGACCGCTTCTACTTTTTTCATTTTAACCAGCCCCGGAATGAATTGTTCATTGGAAGATCTTAAAAATGCAAGTCATTTGTGGATTATAGCATGCAGGTTAACATTTATTACAATTAAGTTATTTCTGCAATAGACCTCAACTAACATTTAGGGCTAGATTTACTAAGCTGCGGGTTTGAAAAAATGGGGATGTTGCCTATAGCAACCAATCAGATTTTAGCTTTCATTTATTTAGTACCTTCTATAAAATGACAACTAGAATCTGATTGGTTGCTTTAGGCAACATCCCCACTTTTTCAAACCCGCAGCTTAGTAAATCTAGTCCTTAGGGTGCAGGAGCAGCAGATTTTTAATATCTTTTGTAAAGAGCATTTAAAAAAGAATAACAAGATATCAAAAGCAACAAAGGCCATAAAGATTTTCAAATCTCTAAATCATCATTGGACAACAATGCTCCTTCCTGGTTATAAGAATTTAGAATGATTTACAGGCCTCTTTATTAACAGGCAATAGGGTTAGTTTTCTATCGTGATCTTTTTCATTTCCCTGCTGCAGGTTGGCATGTTTCGTGGGGGTGCTTATCTAACTAAACAAGTAGACAGTGACTGACAGCTGGGCAGGCTGACTTTACAGCAATACACAGTGTGCATTGGCTGATTCAAACCAAGGGCCAGGGCCAGTAGTGCTGTAACTACTCAGTCTCAGCTTCTATCAAATCCCATCAAGACTCTGTCCTAAAGATAGAGAGGAGGTTTAGCTGTCCATAATGTAGTGTGGAGGTAATACTTATTTATTTATTTTTTAAAAATAATTTCATTTATATTTTCAAATATAATACAAAAAGTGATAATAATAACCAGAGACCAGGGGCCTTGTTAGGTCAAGTTAATAATTAATTTTTTAACAGAGTGCACTGAACCATCAAGTTAATACTGAACAATGTACTTTGCCAGTCTGTTCTAAGAAACATATGCAATAAGTATACAGAATTAAAATAAAGTCCATCATTTGGGATTGGAATGGACCACACCATGTTTGTATTTCTTGCAAACTCAAAATTTACACCACTAACTTTCCATTTGAATAATTTAATCAGCGATATTCAAGTGATGTGCAGAAAAAGCACTTACCACATAGGGGTGTTTAAAACAAAGTGTGTTTATTGCCAAATATCTTTGTATCGGTGGTAATTTGTATTTCGGCGCTTGGAATACCAACACAGAGTATATCAACTAAAAGAACGCAATGAGTATAAAACAACATAATTGAAATGTACACTTACATTAATACAGACAGTGCAGATTTCCGTGGACACTGATATACGACTGGTGCTAATTCTGAAGAAACTGGATGCTGGTACTTGAGTTTGACGTCAGAAAATTGAGCGGCATGAAGATTTAAATCGGCATTTCAAGCTAAGGATTAAGGTTAGGGTTAGGGCTAGGTTTAGGGTTAGGGTTAAGGTTAGGGTTAGGGTTAGGGTTAAGGTTAGGGTTAAGGTTAGGCAGCGGATTGCTGCTTTAAATGTATCAATCAATCTTCATGTCACTCAGTTTTGTGACGTCAAACTCAAGTGCCAGCATCCCGTATCTTTGGAATTAGCACCATTCACATGCCAGTCTCTTCGGAAAGCTGCGCTGTCTCAGTTAATGTAAGTCTATATTTCAAGTATGTCATTTTCATACTCATAGTGTCTTTTTCATCAATATACTGTGTCGGTATTCCAAGTGACGGAATACTGTACCCAATCCCTTTGTATATCATAATTGCAGTTAAATTTATATTGATAGTAGGTTACCAGATTCTAGAAAACAGTCTTGACCCTTGATGGAGCTCTTTATAACCACACCTTGATTGCACACATACTAATAAAAGGTCTACCATGTGCACATTCATTAATTTTACATTCGACTCCATGGGCCTGAGTCATTAAGGAGAGCAAAGCCAAAAAAAAGGAGTAACATTGCAGTATTTTTCTTACTTGCAAAAAGATAAACTAATTTGCAGCCACTTGCTCTGCAACATGGTTTGTCTAGTATCAAATTTTTGCCTTGCTTTCCTTGGCAACACGGTGGATTCTGCCTCACAGCACTGTTTGTATGGGTTTCCTCTGGGAGATCCAGTTTACTCCTACAATCCAAAAACATACAAGTAGGTTGCTTGGCTGCTATCAAATTGATCCTAGCCTTTCTGTGTGTGTGTGTGTGTGTGTGTGTGTGTGTGTGTGTGTGTGTGTGTGTGTGTGTGTATATTAGGGAATTTAGACTGTAAGCTCCAATGGGGCAGGGACTGATGTGAGTGAGTTATCTGTACAACGCTGCAGAATTAGTGGCACTAAATAAATAAATAAATAAATGATGATGATAATTGTAACATGTTTTCTCTAGTATCAAATTGTCTCCTTTTTGCCTTGATCTCCTTATTGATTCAGGCCCCACATGTTACTGTATTTGACTTATTTCTCCTGTACTTGTCATTTTTGCCATTATTCGTTCATATTCTCCCAGTTCAGGTATCATAGTTCATGTCAATATGTGTTCACTATAAAGATACTGAATTTTCTATGGTGACTTCGTTTTCAAAACATGTTGGAATATTTACAATTTCAAGAACAGGATGACAGAAGGTCACTGTATCTGTATAAGAGCCCATAAATGCTTGGCATTCAAGATTGATGGCTTTTGTTTCCGTTACTTTTCCAAATAATGATATAGTTACATATGAAACATATATATTTTTGTCATTCTTCATAAAAAATGAAACCATTTGACATTTTTATTATGTTTATTGTAAGCTTTACACCTAGTTTGGGCTCTCCAAAAAGCAGAGTGAACCAATAACATTAGAGTGTCCTGTTTACTGTGCTACTCTGGGCAGAATACTCAGATATACTGATATGACAGATCCTAGTCAAACTCTTTAATTCATCTTCAATTTGATAGAAAGTGACCATATAAGTTTATTAATTCTAATATATTCACTATGGAGCTAATTTAGAGTGGGATTGATGCCAGTTTGTGTAGCATATCATGTGTGAAATTACTGTGCCCATGCCCAGAAAGTGGGTACTTGTATAAATATATATACAGGGTGATTCAAAATTCTTTTACGGTATGTACCAAACATGGGCGCCATCTTGAAATTGGCCATTCGGCCCAATTCCTGTAGAGTTTTTGAAATAAAAGGGTGTACTGCGACTTTTGAATCACCCCGAATATGTATATATGTATGTTATGCATATGCAGACCTGAAAATAACCACTCGTATAAGCATGCTAGGAGACGTATGTTTTGGATTTGTTATAGAACAGGAGCAGGAGCGCACTGGTGTGGGGTATGTTAGTGCGAACTACTCAATTCCGACAAGACTTACCCTGACATGCTAATCGCAACTGCTGTAATTGGCAACATACTAGAAATACATAGTCCTTGAAAAACTGACAAACAACAATTGCGACAATTCAAGGAGTCTGTATTTTTAGTATGTCACAATTAAGTAGTTCGCTGTTAAGATTACCACTGACGCACAATGGCAATGACTTATTATACTTATTATAGACCAGGCACATATGCTACTGATGCAGACGTGGATTCATCTCAAGATGCATATGGTTCTGCACATGGGTGGAAAAACTCCCGTTCTGGGTCCAACTCTGCATCAGCAGCTATATCTTAAACTTAGTCCAGAATCTGTTATGCTCTGCAAAGTGGTGAGATCTAATTTTTTATAAGCCAAAGCTAATCTATGAGAACGGAGTAAAGAAAGATTCAGTCCCTCAGACTAATTGACTTAATCATATTATGCCATTATACACACACTGTTCTTCAGCCAGACCCAGACTATGTCTGATTGATATTAATCAGATGATTATTGGGATTTCAGATTGTTTGAACGCACACAGCCACCAGTTTGATCTAAATAATTTAAGCTGGCCATATAAAAACTGCATATGTGTTCAGCTTGTGACAGATTTAATAATCTCCTGTTGAATTTCTTTATGTAGAGCTACTATACAATATGCAAAGCATGAATTTGTTAACCATTCATTAATTGAGGTCAGGATTCCATTGTGTGCCATGTGTCCCTTGCTGCATTGATTACGGGTCTTTGCAAGAATGTTTGCAGTTAACTGTGACCTAAATTGATTTCATAATAGCCCTTAACTAATGATACAGTATATTTCAGTGCCACAATGTAAATGACTATAGGAAAGCAGTAGCAATTTGTATAGTTCCTTTGTTTTTGTATGTAGTGCTAAGAAAATAGAACAGGCAAAATAGTCAGGATAAAAATCATAAGATTTACATATCCACTCTTTAAAGTCTAGAAAAATATCAACTCTAAAGTTATCTTCATTGAGAATCCCATCTATGCTTCTGTTTCATTTACCTCCATGCCTGTTACAAGCTTGTACTTCTAATTATTTATTTTACTTTACTTTTTCTGTTTGATGTTGTAGAGATTCCCGGAAGCCCACGAAACCAGTTTACCTTCAGGCCTCTCCCTCCTCCGCCGCCACCACCACATGCATGCACCTGCAGCCGACAGACTTCGCAGACTCTGGATACTCTCCAGAGAAGTTCCATGACATCTCGCAGTCAGCCAAGTCCAGCTGTTTCCAATCCTCCCACAAGTACTCAAGATTCCGTGCACCTGCATAACAGCTGGGTCTTAAACAGCAACATACCCCTGGAGACCAGGTAAGATCCAAAAGAGGAGAAAACTCTGGCAAGAACTGTATTTGCAGTATCAAAAAATCACCAGTTTATTCTGTTTTACTTCACACAAGGTAATCAGTGTTTGATGTTGTTTAGTGCAGGAAGTCAATTTGCTTTGAAACTAAGCACGCTGCAATATAATCGTTATATCTACAAGTTCCTACTGTTTTCGTGCTTTTACAGTTAACTTAGTGCTAAAGCATCTATTTAACAGATCACACAAGTAGTAGTTTGCCGTATAATGACTTGATCTGCATCAGTTTGATGGTGTGAAGTTGGAAATCAGAAAAGAACACGTTCAGCTCATGATGTATCAATACTTTGTGTATGCATGTGTTTTTTGTCTCTAGAACATTATTGAAATTATGGCAACTATGGGACCGATGCAGAGTGAGTACTGACCAGTTTGCGCAGCATATCTTGCGCAGAGAAGTGGTCCTGTGCAGATATGCGTGATACACCTACCACCACCATTTATTTATATAGCGCCACTGATTCCGCAGTGCTATTCAGAGAACTCATTCACATCAGTCCCTGCCCCATTGGAGTTTACAGTCTAAATTCACTAATATACACACAGACAGACAGACAGAGAGAGAGACTAGGGTCAATTTTGATAGCAGCCAATTAACCTACTAGTATGTTTTTTTTGGGGGGTGTGGGAGGAAACCGAAGCACCCGGAGGAAACCCACGCAAACACGAGGAGAACATACAAACTCCACACAGATAAGGCCATGGGAATTGAACTCATGACCCCAGTGATGTGAGGAAGAAGTGTTAACCACTTAGCCACCCACTTGAGATAGCAAGGGATATAGGCTGAGCACATGAAGGGCCTGTTTGTGCAATTGTGAACAGATGCGGACCAGGATACAGATGCATATACACGCCATGGTCAGGGACAGGTGCAAATAGCGGATGATGATGATGGCCATCAGCAATAGCGACCCACTTGTGATTGGCTGGTTGTGACTGCTATTGTTGATAGGTGCTTTGTTCTTTGCACATGCATATATTAAGGTTTTGTATATGTGTGATTACACAAATGTATTGCTTTTCTACATGGGCAAGAAGCAAGTCATATCTTCTGTATTAGAGAGGTTTTTGAAGTTTTGATTGATGCCTAATAGAAAATATGTATTTTGCAGACAGAACAAATAGTTATAAAAATAGGCTATCTGTATGTGACGTATGCGTGGCAACAACCGGGCACATAAGCTACTGGTGCAGACTTGCAAATATCCTGTGATAATTGCAACTTTACATATGCCCGTATTTGTGTCTTTTTTTAGCATACACAATTTTCATTATGTGTGCAATTGCGGCTAACTCTGTATCAGCCTCTATGTGACTATACTTCTCTACTTATAAAGTTCTGTAGTTTAGTATCAAAATCACAGTTGCAACTTCATCAAAATGTGAAAATATATTTATGGGATAAGACATCCAGTCTAAAATAAGCTATATTGTTAGTTAGAATAAAACAGGTGTTAAAACAATTATAAAATTATGAAAACTGTTTATAATCTATCTGGTCTGTATTTACAGTGACCATAACTTAAAATATGTATTTGCTTAATTGTTCCTAACAGTGAAATGTTTGTGATAGGCATATTTGTATGCTTTCACTCTGTGCAGTTTTTGAGAAAGCTCAGGGAACTGTGCCTGCCACCTCTTTGCTTATTCCATGTCATATATTTGTTTTTTTTTACCTGACCTTACCACCAACTATGTAATACCCACCTCCAATTGACATATGCAACTAGGTCATGCCCCAAAGCTACTGTATTGTAAAAGCTTTGTCACATTTCAATAAAACTGACACTATCAACAAATGATCTCACACATAACAGATTCTTTTTTTTAAATAAAGAAAAATATAAAATGGAAGAAATGAAAGATGAGAGCTAGGATAGCAGGGAAGTAAAGAGCTGGGAAAATAGTAGAAGGTGGAAGATGAGGACAAAATGGGGGAAGGAATTTACAAGGAGAAAGTGAAAAACACAGTGGGGAAATATGAGCAGGGTGGGAGCATTGATATATCAGAGGAGAAAACACAGAAAATAAACAGAGGCAATTGAAAGTGGGTTAGTGAGTGAAGTAGGAGGAAGGTAAGGGGCTATGGGGAGTGAAAATGGAATATAAGAGAAGTAATGGTATGGCATGAGAAGAATATCCAAGAGAAGTAAGAGTATGGGAAGTGAAAAGGGCATAAAGAGAAATGAGAGTATGAGACGTGAGAATGACATATATTATATGGTATTATATATTATATTATAGGCAAGAGTATGGAAGAAGAAAAGAGCAGAGAAGAGAAGTAAGAGTATGGGAAGTGAAAAGGGCATAAAGAGAAATGAGAGTATGAGAAGTGAGAATGACATATATTATATATGAGAGGTGAGAGTATGGGAGAAGAAAAGAGCAGAGAAGTGAAGTAAGAGTATGGGAAGTGTAAGATAGATGAGGGAAGGAAGAATATGGGAATGGTCAGGACAGGTGAGAGGAGGCGACATGAATAGAGGAAAAAAGTAAATGAAAAGATGAGAGTGGAGGGAGAAGTTGTGAGTATGGATGAAATTAGGAGAAATGAAAATAAAGATGAGAGAGAAAATGAAATTAGAGTAATGATGTTGGAACAAGTTGAGAACAACATTTGATCCTCACATGTAGGCAAATTATTCCTGCATACTATAATTGCTCAATCTTATTTCAAACATATAGGGGCATATTCAATTGTTGGCGTTACTGCCTAAAGTAACATGGCGCGCACACTATTACCGTCATTATGGTAATAGTGCGCATAAATACCGTTATTACGGTACATTTCACGCTGGATATCAGCTCGCAGCTCAGGGAGCTGAGAGCTGAAATCCGGCTTAGTATTACCGTAATAACAGTAATACTTTTTCCACGGCGAAAACCGCCAACAATTGAATATGCCCCATAGTATTATGATTTCTACATAAGAAACACCTGGATGGAGATTTGCAAATGCTTAATTTTATCAGGTTTTATACCGCCTCACATAGTGATGTTAGGCGGTTTCAAACCTGAAAAAAATTAAACATTTGTAAATCTCCATCCATGTGTTTCTTATGTAGAAACCATAATGCTATATGTAATAATACTGCTGCTTGGAGGGCAAAGTTGCAATGTGCGCATTGTGTGTTGATGTCCAGTGGAACATCATTGCACATTACAACTTTGCCCTCCAAAACCGCAGTATTTACTCTCCAGCAGTTTGGAGGGTGAAACCCCAAACCACTAATGCTGTGTAGTGATGCGTGGAAGTTTCAAAATCCCTAAATCACATGCAATTCAGCCCAAGACACATTTGATTTAGCCATTAAAACAACAACCTACCTCTACTTTTGGAACAGCTCCTCAGCACCAGGGCCAGTCACCTTAGGTGCCCAAACAAACTTTTGAGCCCCCACCCATAGAGAGACTGGTACCTATGTTGCGAAGCACTGGGTCCCTCTGGGTAAACCTGGCCAGATGAGAGACCACCTGATTGGCTGCCCATCTATTAATTAGGCAGGCTTACCAGACATTACCACTCATTTTGCTTTGGGGCACCAATAATATATTTTTGTATGAAATTGGAGTCACTAGTTATTTCTTTGATAAATGTGGAAATAAATTATTTAATTAATAAATAAATAGGGGCATTACGATTTTTTTATTCAATAATGGGGGCAATATTACAAAATTTTTGAGAAATTGAGCCATTATGATTTACTTATTAATATGGAGACATTTTAACATGATTTACTAATTTACCAATTCCCTGGTACCCACAGCCAGGAGTCACAAAAGCCACATAGTGCTACTTAGCATTGAACCTGGAATATCTAGAGGTTGTACTCCCTTTCCCCCCAGCATGGGCTTTTACTGAGATGGAGAAAAGGTTGTTTTTTTTTGCAACATTTCTTTTATTATTTATTGATTTTTTTAAATACATGCGGTATGAGCGATCTCGCCTCTCACAATCTTCTTTTGTCTGGTGGGTTTTCTGGAGGTTTGTCTAACTGAAACTTGTTAAATCTCATGCTTGTAGCTGCTTAATGCTTTATTTTGTATGCCCTTCGGTCGCTGGTGGCACCGGGCTCGGTTTCAACACCCCCTCCTCTTTCCCCGCTTACCCTCTCCTTCACTACCACATACATCACCATAATCCCTTTCATATCTCTAAGGTTTTTTTTGGGGGCAGTAGAAAGACTGGAGTGACAACTCTCAGAAGTAAAGCATAATGGGCCTGATTCATTAAGGAAAGTAAATCAAAAGAAATGAGTAACTTTGAACCTTGGCAAAACCATGTTGCACTGTAGGTGGTGGTAGATTTAAAATGTGAGTACAGATTTATAATTGGGGTAGAGCATGTCCTAGATCAACTTTTAATGTCAGTGTAAAAATAAAGCTATTAAGTATTTGCATTCTACATAAAAAACAAGCTAGTATTTTCCTTATGTAAAAAAATAATAAACTCTTTTTCACCCCTTCATTGTACCATGGTTTTGCCAAGGTTCAAAGCTACTCATTTTTTTGCTTTCCTTTCTTTAATGAAACAGGCCCAACGTGTTTACACAGCATAACATACATACATCCTCATACATAACTAGAAAGCAGAACAGAGAACAGGAACTTCCCAGCATGCATAGCCAGTAACCTCATTTCCTGCCAGGCTCTGGCATGTCATACATTAACAATCTGTTGTTATTAGCTATTATTATTGTTTAGTATGATTTAGTTTTTAGAGTACTCCATGCTTGCATACTTTTGAAAAATAATTTCAGGGAGATTTCTCAAGTAAAACTTAAGTGGCATGCCATTGAAAGGGTGTGTCCTGCTCTGCCAAAGTGTTGTGTCTAGTTACAACTATTAGCATATCTAGGGCCATCCAGGGACGTGTTCAGCACTACTAGGTGGAATCTAAAGTACTGTTCGCAGCATGCCAGAGGAAGTTTATTTATGGCTGGCACGTCACAAGAGGCTGGAACTGTGTCACTATACATGTGTATATAACTTGCACAAAGCTTTATGCAAGTTATATACACGTGTATACTGACATAAGCCATATTCTCTATTTACATTGTGTGCATAAAAATTTTCTTCCCTCTATATATCTCTCAATTGTATGAATACAACCACATATTGTTTTATGATCATACCCAACTTTTTTAAGTGCAGTATTTATTAATTAATGTTTTTGTTTAATATTAATTAATAAAGGTCTGAAGAAATCATACAATAATCCCCTTGTTTGGAAACCCCTCCCCAAACTTCATATTACAGGTGGATACATATTGCTCATTTAATCCCTCTCTTATTATCCTTCTGATCCCTCTTTACAGATTCCTCCTCAGCCCTTATTATATCCCGTCACTTGCTGTTCCTCACTTATGCTGTCTCCAGCTGTGCTTTCTATATTCTTTTTTGCCCTCTATTACTTGTTTTAACTCCCCCCCTTGTTTTCCCCATCCACTGCTTCTACTTCTCACTGTTCCCCTGGCCTGTCTCTTCCCTCTCCGTTATCTCTGTTTACATTTCTTTTGATTACAACTGCACAGTACAAATTTCCCTATTTAATGTTAAGCAAACAGGCATATGCTTCCTACTGTCTGGAACTGAAGATATACTATATACTGTTGTTCGATATGGACAAAATGATTCCAGATTATTCAAATTACAGTACATTTTGCCTTATTTTTAGCAGCCTTGTAGCAAATACACATCATGTGAAAAAAATCATATTTTCATATATTATATTATGTAGGCATACACTACCTATCTGGTCTAACATTATATTGTAAGTGACCACCAAATATTCTTTCTGCATAATCAAAATGTCATCACTATTGATTTGTTATGAAATGATGAAGTTCTAAAATATGTTTAGACTATGATTGTATTGGTTTATGTATGCAATCATTGACACACCACAAAGCATATGCTCCAGGTGATCCATAGTGGACATAGATCTGGTTGTTCTATAATAAGGCTTAATGGCTGGTTCTTATGGTACTGTATATAGAAGGCAAAGGAATAAATGTATCAAGCTGAGAGTTTCCGGCGGGTTTGAAAAGTGGAGATTTTGTCTATAGCAACCAATCAAATTCTAGCTATCATTTTGTAGAATGTTCTAAATAAATGAGAGTTAGAATCTGATTGGTTGCTGTAGGCAACATCTCCACTTTTCAAACCTGCCAGAAACGCTCAACTTGATACATTTACCCTTAAGATTTAGCCAAGAAATTTATTAAAAAGCTGCTTGTACGTTTGTCAGGGAAATATTTTGTTCAGAAAAGTTAATATAGTTTCAAGTTTTCTTGTTCTATGGCCTGATTCATTAAGGATCTTAAATGAAGAGGTATCTCATTTCAGTCTCCTGGACAAAACCATGTTACAATGCAAGGGGTGCAAACTAGTTTTCTGCGTTGCACATAAGTTAAATACTGACTGTTTTTTCATGTAGCACACAAATACTTGATAGCTTATTTGTACACTGAAATTTAAAGTTGATATTTGTGTGCTACATGAAAAAACAGTCAGTATTTAACTTATGTGCAAAACTAGTTTGCACCCCTTGCATTGTAACATGGTTTTGTCCAGGAGACTGAAATAAGATACCTCTTAATTTAAGATCCTAAATGAATCAGGCTCCTAGTTCTTTTCTACTGTTTTAGATTTAAGATTGTGCTATTTTTCCATTGCTGTATAATCAGAATATGCTTCATGAAAATTCAGCAAAATAACATGTCTGACTGCTTTAAAGGGAGACTTTTTTTAATTGGTTACCTTTCCAGCGCCCCTACCACTAACATGCTGCTTCCTTTCTCTAGAGAAAAAAATATGATCCTATTATTCCATAACCTTCTCTATTCTCCGTCCCCTCTTCATTTATGTTTGTTAAAAGTGATTTTTTTTTTTGGGTTTTATTGACATCCTCCCGAAATTAATAAGTGGTGGGAATAAGCCTCCCACAGCTTTTTCTCACCCCTTATTTCATTTGTTTCCCTTATCCCCTGGCTTTACTCTGCAATCCTATCTAACTACATAGCGTAATGTAGTTGTAGAAATCTTAACTCATAACTAAATAATAAATTAGCATTGTGTTTTTCTCTTCTCTAACGGATCTATTTATTATTAAGTAGCGATAGAACTAGATTTTCTATTATTGCCTTCTTATGTAGGCTCCCCAATGCTTTGCATGGGTTATCTGTTCACTGAAGGGGGTAACCCTTTGACAGATAAATGTTCTCCCTATAGTACATAGACCCAGAACACACATAATTTTCCATCAGTACCACCTCTCTCTAGCACTGTAAAATAATTGTTATCAAGGAATGCGTTCTAATTCTAAACTCCAAACTGTATTAGAGAAGTCAATACACAGTGTAATCCTCAATTGCTACACCAGTAACATTATAAATTCATCTTCTGACTGAGTCTGGAAATCGCTGTGGACTATGGAGGTCAGACAGTCTATCTCATTCTGCAAATGAATAAATAAGCATCCAGCAGCTCATAGATTTTATTTTGTAATGCATTAAATTTACATGCTAAACGTATAATTTCCTTATTATTTGTTTAAAAACTAGCCTAGGGACCTGCCAAATATTGTACTGTTCCAACTATCATTTGACAGTTACATAGTGATATATTTTAGTGCACCTCATACATAGAAACTAAAGCTAGTGCAAAACTTAATTAACATGACCTCTTATTTATCTGCAGTGAAATCACCTAGTATTATGTTACAGAAACTCTTGACTAGTTCCCTTAATTGCACAAGTACTTTCATTAATGGTGGCAGCATTTAAACATACTGGACATCATTTAGATTCGGACGCAAAGTCCGTTTTAGGCGCATCTAACCAAAAAACACTGCAGAAAGCACCATATCCGCCTGCATCTTGGGCACAATTAATACTTGCGACAGCTCGCGACTCACTACAAGAGAATGGGAGGAATGCGGAATTGTAAAGGCCTGACCATGTAAATCTATCCTAGTCGCAGTGAGGTGCAGACGCAACACACGTCAAAACAGGGCTAAAGCTGTGCGGCAGGAATTTGGTGGCGCAAGCGTTAGCTAGCTGCAGGAACTGCTCGCAGCTCAATAGGGTTAAGAGTGGGACGCTTGCCAATGGTAATACCCTACCAAGCTGCGGCACACTCCCACTCCTACACTTCTTAAACGGACTTTGCGTCCGACTCTAAATGAGGTCCACTGTTAGAAGTACCAGTATAATTTCTGAGTATGGTATATTGATTAAATCAGTGTCATTCCCTATAAAAAGGAGTATCTTCACGAAGAATACTGTAGAAATAAAAATGTTTCTTTTCATCTACATATTTAACTGCAAACCTATTCCGTCACTTGCTGTTTGTTTTAAGAATTAATCTGGGATTTTTCGTTGCACTTTTCTAATCTCTCTAATACTTTTAAGAAGATTTTATTCCATTACTTTGTGAATTTACTGCGTGAAAGAAGATTTAGACTGAGCAGAAGTAGATTTTGTAGACTTTAAGCAAAGAAAAAGCAAAATGTGAATGTTCTTTGATTAATTCAAACACATTACATATAATCCTTTGCCAGCAGAATGATATAGACCGCAGTACTAGACTGAGATTTATTTAGATTTTGAAGTGTTTGAAAAAAATCATCCAAGAAATACATTTGCTATTGACCATGGGACATTACTTAAACAAGCTGTAAAAATTAGTAGAATACACTGTATTTTATTTTTATAGCATATACTTTGGTTATTCAGTTGCTTATTTTACAGCAGCATTTCCAATTTTGTCTGAAGCTTTATACCTAGAACTCATGCAGAACTATAAATAAATCTACTTAGTTTTTGAAAGATAGGTCCCTCAACCTTACACATAGTACTTTTGTCATCTTGTGCTTCCCTAAGTCCAAATGTGGAGAACTATAGTGGTATGAGTAAGTAGTGATCCCAGAACTATTGGATAAGGACAGTGGGGTAGAATGGGGTTGCAGTCAGCTAATTGGAAATGTGTTTAAGCTGAGCATACTAACTCTGAGGCTAGAAATTACACCAAAGTTTGGGAACATTATCTTGTTACCTTTGAGATGAACGACAAATTGAATGATGAGTGTCATTCTTTATTGAAGCTAAATCAAGTAAATGCAATGTTACAATATGTTACAATATTGTTTTATGCTGTGCAGTATATACTCAGTACAACCTGAGTTTTTACATCTACCGTGTAATGGATTGAGTAGCTTATTGGGCCTTGTTAATAATATGAGCAAAATAGACCCCTGATCATGGACTGATAAAAAGTTAAAAGGTAATTCCTTAGAGAGCAAATGGGAAGTGTGGTCTTCTAATCATTCACTGCAAATTTACACTTATTATTGACATTCATAACATTACATAGTTTACTGGGGGAAAAACAGTGTGAAACAATCAGGCTAAGATACTGGATGTATTGTATTCCTTGACATAGGAAGGGGAATCTGGGTATGGAACAATTTGATGAGAGCTGTGAAATGTGATTTATTTATATATATTAACTAGTAAAAGCATAAAAAGACCAGATTGCATTGGTAGCATTAAAATGATGATTTGCACTCAAAAGTGGATATCAATGTAAACAAGTGTGGCCATATCTTGATAGCAGCTTTGCATTTAAACAGGCTGAACGGTACATGTAGATGGACAAAAATTGAGTTTTTGGCATATATGTTTTTTCTTAGCATGTGCACAAAGCACTAGTTTTGGAGCAAGTGCATTGTGTGCTTACACAGGAGTAAAATAGGATATTATACACCAAAAAGGCAGGTTGTGTCCAACTCTACATGACCCTTTAGACTTTACTTATGATATTTTCTTGTTATATATAACAACTATGGGCAATTTTGTAACTCGTATAAAAGTACATAAGATACGTAAGAGAAATTGACAATCTGTATAATGAGGGCTGGATCTGTGAAAAATAGCCTATAGTTAATTAATGTTACAATGTAGGGTGAATTGAAGAAAAGCTAGGATTTCATGATAGTGAGGTCCTAGAATATATTATAGAGTAAAAAATGGGCTAAGAATTTTCAGTCTACTGCAAAGAGCTTCACTACACTGTATTATAGAGAGTATCATTTAGAAGAGCAGGTGTGTCACATTTAGAAGGCCTTCTTTTTTCAGAGTGATTATGTATGTAGGTTACAAAATAGATTTATGTCCACCTCCTACTCACAGAGTATGTTGTTTCTGTGGCAGGAATTTAAATCAGGGTATTCCAGATCCACCACATGGCCTAGGCTTCTGAAGTGCTGACCATTCCTATTCCTTTAGTGAACACCTATAACTACAGATTATAGCTTGAAGGTTCCGGTAGGTGTCCTGTGAATTTGGTGGTGCACAGTTTGTACAATAATCAATATTCTTGAAATGAGAGGAATTTATAACTTTCTTGTTCACCAGTGTAATCAACTGAGGAGCAGACAGAAGTGGGTACAGTCAGATATTGCCACAACTATTCAACTTAAAACATTTAGAAATGTTCTCTATATAATTAAATCTTCACCGACCTGGTTTTGCATTCAGGTAAGATAAGCAAGTACCTAATAGTATATAAAATATATACATACATTGGTGCTCATACGGTTTCACATAGGTCTTATAGTCAAATCATCCAAATAATATGGTATTCAACCGTTGACATGTAGAAAAAAATAAATGCAGTATAGTGTAATATGCAAGGAAACCTATGTATTTCTTCACCATAAAGACAGTATAGTCACAAGAACCTAGGGCCTGATTCATTAAGGATCTTAACTTGAGAAACTTCTTATTTCAGTCTCCTGGACAAAGCCATCTTACAATGCAAGGGGTGCAAATTAGCATTCTGTTTTGCACATAAGTTAAATACTGACTGTTTTTTCATGTAGCACACAAATATCAAATTTTAATTTCAGTGTACAAATAAGCTATCAAGTATTTGGTAGGTTCTTGTGACTTTACTGTCTTTATGGTGAAGGAATATCATCTTTTTTTGGAGGATTTGACTATAAGATCTATGTGAAGCCCTATGAGCGCCTATGTATGTATATATGTTATATTATATTAAGTAACTTGGCTTAGTGGATATCCTACTTTATACATTTGGGCAGTCTCTAGCAGTCTACTATAATTACACCTTTCTTTTTTGTTCTAAGTACCTAATAGTATCTTGGGGAAACTACCAAGCTCCCAGTAGGGTATGGTGAAACTATAGTGACACTTCTTTCCTTATGTAAACCTTATCTTCCTTATTGCAGCCAAATTATTGGTTTATCTGAATTGGTAATCTCAATCATAATTAAGACACATATAGTAGTATCATTATCTCCTACCTCTGGAATGTTTTTAGAGCAGTGTGGCTATTTTTTTGTTATTGTGGGGGGGGGGGGGTGTGCATAAAATACTGAGTTTATTTTCCCTTAAGTTTCAAGTTTCTTTACTGTGTAATCTGTTTCAATCTCACTCCACAACATTGGCAAGGCATTTGTACTAGGGTGATTAATGTGGTTCCTTCTTTTTGATCCTCCAGTCTTTCTTGGGATCTAGACAGTGATTTCTTGCAGGAGACTCATTTTGAGCCTATGTGTTAAATAATGTTAGTAATATTAAACTGAAAATTGTGTTCATTTGTTGATCGTATAGCCATGGCCATGGTGAATGTCTAAATTACTGTAGTTAATTATAGCTTACTTAGTTTGTCACGAGCCACTGAGTAACTGGTGCTAGTTCTGGTAACTTTCATTTAATCCAGGATTTCATTCTACTTTTATACTCTGTTAACTGCAGTTCCCAAGGAAAGTGAAAATATATTCACTGCATGTTATCAGGTCCGTCAATCAGTATTTGGTAATTATATCTGCCAGAGATCTGACTTTTTTTTATTCCTGAAGGGCCATGAAAATCAAATCACATTTCAAGGTCACCATTCTGGTTGGATATGCTAGATCATTTTACTAGCATATCAACTAATTTCAAGGATATTAAGTACGTGCTCAGCTCAAGTGATCAGAATTTCAGTGGCAGGATGCTGCATTACACATTGAAAAGCTGAACTGTGGTTGTCCTTTTATCCCTAAGCAAAATTTTGTCAAATTCATACCAACCCCACCCCCCCCCCCAGGCTGTTGCTGAGGTAATGATTAGCGGCAAGGCTTTGTCAATATTGCTAAAGTAAACTGGGACTCTATTTATCATGGGCTTTGAGTTCTTGTCTGGCAACCTTTATTCAATGGAGGTATATCCTCATGGTAGCTCTGTCCGCAGTTAATTCCTTTTGTCTTGTATATTATTTGCTGACAGCTTTCCACTCTTCTTGCATGAACTTTTATTCTTCCTGTATAAATTTGTCATATGTTGTTGGTTCTGAATTATGTATTTGCTCAGTTGTTTTAACACTTATTTCAGTTTGACTGTCACATATGTTCTATCTATCTCTTTAACTGAGGCAAAAGTATTGTTACGGGGGGATATAACCGGAAATGCCTAGTGAGACCTGAGTCAGCCAGTATTCTAAAAGAAACATATTTTATTGGTGCATGCAGAAACCTGGGATTAAACTACATGTTTGTCATTTGATAGTGTACTCCTATACAGTATTTGTTCTTGATTACCCCAAGACCAATATCTATACAGAATATACTCAGTAGCATATAGAGAAGGTTATCCATACTTGCCAACTCTCCAACTCTCCTGGAATTTCCGAGAGACTCCCGAAATTTGGTTCAGTCTCACAGGCTCCCGGGAGAGCTGGCAAATCTCCCGCATCCCGCACCTGGCACCCCAAAATGACGCGATTCGCTGTGAATCGCGTCATTTGGCCCCGACCCCACGACAAAACAACATTTTCGTCATGAGGGCATGGCCAAAAGGCCGCGCCCCCTCCCGCCCTCCAGGCACGCCCCTCTCCCGGACAAAGCAAGGAGAAAGTAGGTAAGTATGAGGTTACCACATTTTGTTTTGGAAGAAAATGATTTATCCTTTTATTTGTATCTTCATAATATGTACTTTTAAATGTAGAAAACCTCAATTTCCCTCACTATCTACTTTCTTGTGTCATATGGTTATATAAAAATAAACATTTGCATAAGAAATATAATATATATTTAAAAATAAACACTATGCTATCCTTATAAAATGTTCTTTGGTGCAGAATTGATGGTAGTGTTCTGTTTTATAGCATTATGAAAGCATACGTGTGATACAGACATATTTCAAAATTGATAGATTATCTGTTTGATAAAAAAATGTTTCACAGCAACATAACCGGGCTAACAGGATGATATTTGTTGCAGGAAATAACAGACAAGCAGACACAAGAACAAGATGTTTATGATCTTGAAAGGTTTATTATAGATTTTCCATGTTTATTTTATTGGTAACACTTAACTAAAGCTTGCATTAAATTTAGGCCTTAGTCCTTTACTAGCATGGCAAAATAATAAATCTTGTCTATTAAAATATATCTAGCTACTGTACTTGCCACACATACTGATGTGACTAAGTGCTTAGAAAGTGCGATCTGAGTGTTGTAAAAGTTGATTTATTGCATCACGTTGAATTCTATAGCCAAGGCTGTCTCCACTTGTCTTTATAACGTGTTAAAGTGTTGCTTAGTATATGACTAGTTTTTTTTTCTTTTTAGAATTTCTCCACAGTAGATGGGGGTGACACAAAGCAATTTCCTTGATGGAATGATTACACTTTTCACACAGTTGATTCTGTTAAACCACTTCCAAATATAGATTCTTTTAGCATGTATAGCAGTCAGTAAAGAAAATAAGTTTGTGTATGTGAAGGGACTAATGAAGTTTTTATCAATTTCTGTTTTGTAACTGAATTATTTACCCACATCTGTATCTGAAACATTATTTCCAGCAATTTGTAGCACAGACATTTACAGATAAATGATGTGATATCATGAGCGTAACCTACAAGAGGTGTTAATTTAATATATAAATTCAGTTGAATTTAGTGCATACTTGACTCTCTTGAAAGATTAGGAATAATCCTGTATTTCAGGGAATCCACTTGGACACCTGGGAGAGTAGGCCACACTCCCAGTTACCTTTCTCGTGATGTGGGAGGTGTCTTGATAAAGCATTTCTCGTCATTAGGTCCCCCCTTCACTATGTGAGGATGCGGATTGCTTCATCTCAAAAGGGTGGGCGGGACCTGATGGTGCAAATGTCATAATGGCCCAACACTCAATCATGTTTTTGCACAGTGGGGTGGGGTGATAATGATCGTATCATCACGCCCCCTGCACTGGCCCTATGAACCTTCCATATGCGATCTCTCAAAGGGGAGGTTCAAAAAGTAGGCAAGTATGATTTAATGCAGCACACAAACTTTCTCACATAACACAAGCATGTGTGATAACTGTTTATACCTTTCATATGTCAGGTTTATACGGGTGCCTGGCATTGTTCCAGTCATAAATGTATCAATCCTTCCTTTCCTAAATATTTTCATACACTGTTACAGTGAAGTTCGCTGATACACCATGTGGGCCTTTTCCCAACCTGTCAATCGGGTGCAGCTTCAGTAGGAGCAATTTGTGCATTATCTAGCAGTGTTTTTTATTATTTAAAATAAAGAAATTTTAATACAGTATGTGTGGGGGATTTTGTAGTATTTTACACTACAGATCCCAGCAGATCCGTGTATGCCAGGGCATATGGCTGCTTGTAGTTCTATACCAATATTTGTCCTGAAGTACCTTTTCTCATATGATTGCTTTAAGACAAAAAGGGCCTGATTCATGTGCGGACATAAGTCCGTTTTCTTTCCGTATCTTGTTCTGTATATGCTGAGAAACAAACTTTACACCAATGAACGCAATTGCATGCAATTCATGTCTGAACGCACGTGGCACTTACTACTGCCTATGGATTAAAATGTGGAATTGGAAGGGGTGGATGGACGTAGGCAATGTACAGTAAAGGCGCGCCTACGCAGATGCAGCTGATTCAAGTGCTGGGTTTCTCTAAGTACACTTGGTTTCAGCTGTATCATCTCCACCAACTACAAGGCAGATGTAAGTGCCGACTGATAGGAATTACTGGCATGGCAAAGTCTTTGTTTTGAAAACTACACGTATTGGTGCCACTAGAACATGTGCATGCAAGTACGATAAATATAAATATGTTCCAACTGCGCTCGCAAAGTGTTAATAGAAAAAAGGGGTGAATATTGTAGCAGAATAAATTAGACACATCACATACAATGGCTTGATATGACAAACTAAAGGTGTTGTATCAATGCATACCGTGGAATGAACTAAATGATAGTCTGAATGGGGAAAAAACCAATAGTCCTTGGGTCAATGAGTCTACATAAAACACACAAAGTCTCTGAAAAACACTTGCAGGATTCGGAATTGCTGTCAATGGGGTATGAACCAATTAGGGATCAATCCAGAAATCCACACATGTCCACTTATGTCAGGATGAACCTGGGAACCAGTGTCTTGACCAAGAGATCCACTTTCTTCCCTCCCACCGAAATCAAACACTGAGGAGTTCCCAGGTTCATCCTGACATACGTGGACATGTGTGGATTTCTGGATTGATCCCTAATTGGTTCCTACCCCATTGACAGCAATTCCGAATCCTGCAAGTGTTTTTCAGAGACTTTGTGTGTTTTATGTGGACTCATTGAGCCAAGGACTATTGGTTTTTTCCCCATTCAGACTATCGTTTAGTTCATTCTACGGTATGCATTGATACACCACCTTTAGTTTGTCATATCAAGCCATTGTATGTGATGTGTCTAATTTATTCTGCTACAATATTCACCCCTTTTTTCTATTAACACTTTGCGAGCACAGTTGGAACATATTTATATTTACTGTATCTACAAGGAGGGATTCCTTGGTTCCCCCGCTGCTGCGAGTGTGTCAAGCAGTCTGATATTGAGCGCATATGTATATTTATTATACATGCAAGTACGATAGATTATGTATGAGTATTCACAGTCAAGAAAAATATCTATGAGCAGTCAAGGGACTGGTAAATTAAAATACCGCCTGGGCTCAAATGACATTATTGAGCAGCATATATACAGTATTCTGCATCCAAATGGTTTCTCCAATCCAAACAATCACCCAGAGATGCATCACCAGAGTCCCTATCTCTCAGCACTAGCCCCTTCTCTGGGGAATCTAATGAATAGATAACTGAGGGAGGCTGAGCTCCTCTATTGGTGATCTATGTGACCTCCTTGGCCGCAGTAGCTGATTCTACATCTTTCAGTTTTTGTCTCCACCTTACACTGACTTTTTTCATATTTACCACGTAGGATGCAAAACATCTTCTAGATTATATTTTGCAAATCCTTTACCAGCAAGAATACAGGATTTTTTCAATCAAAGCTTATTTCTTGAGGTCCTACCATGGAGGCCGTTTTATCGAAAGTCTTTGGAGATTGTTGTGCCATGTAGGACCTTTTCCATCACAGTCACTGACTTCTGCATCTTCTTTTATGTCACAGTTTGCCTCCCATTAAATCAGATTGTTTGATATGTGCTCTGCTTGTTGGCCAAAACAGTTTAGGGGGAAGGCTTGATCAGGGCAATGAGTTCAATGCATTTACCATGGTCTTGTACCATTCCCCAGATTTTTGTCTTTCAATCATGTATCTGACTTGTTTGCAGTTCTCTTTCATTTTCATTTAAAAAAAAATTATAAATCTCTGCCACGCTGTAGGACCTCACAGAGAGAGAGAGGTAAAAGGTGCCAAATAAATCCTACTTTAATTTATTTCAAACTCAGAATCTGCATCAACAAAATGTGATGAGGGATGCATGCTTTATCAATGTCATTTATCACAGTAATTTAGACAAAAAACTATAAAGTTGAAATTAATGAAGAATGTCATCTGAAAGTAATAGGACGTACTATGCAGTGAAGATTTATGTGGTAGGCAGACAAATAAGTTCTCTTGCATAAAAAAGCAGTGTATGTATTTTCGGGGGTTACTAAATGACCCTTAGGGGAGGATTCAATTGACCGCATTGTTCGTGAAAATAACACTGCCCACTGTTACCGTTAGTACGGTAATTTTAATGCAGATTTTTGTTCACGGTTCACAGAGTTGCGAGCAAAAATCAATGTTAAAATAACCATACTAAAGGTAATAACACACAGGCCACTTTATTCTCACAAACAGCGTGGTCAATTGAATTCCCCTTTAGAGTTTTACTTAAACAGGCATGCATATATAGAAAAGAAATAGGACTGTGATACATAATTAAAGTAATGGGTCATATATTTATTTTTGATGATAGTGTTGCCTTAAATAGACTTACCTGGTAAACCCAACCATCCTGTCTCAAGACTGTGCTGAACCCTTGGTTTCCAGTTCAAAGCACCATAAAGACCATTGGGCGTATATCTCAATGAGACTCCTGTGACTACTCTTTCATATTGTATTGTACTATATATTATTGTGTAGCACATTATGAGTTAAACACTATTTAGTCCATTATCATGAAGCATAGAAGTCACATGACCACCATTGAGACTTAAGTCTGCAAACACATAAAATGGTTTCTATGGTGGAGATATAACAATTTACTATCCTTGGAGAATCACTTGAATGTACCTACAGCGTAGAAGTCATCTAATATCACAGCCAGTTCAAGCAATTTTAGGTACAAAAGGCCGACAATATAAGTCTATTTCAAGAACAGTTCTATAATGTTCTGTGCATTGCAATTTTTTTTAATTATGTCCATAAATTTGTTACTCATGTTAAGATGTATCTTTTAATTTTGGCTACTTTTTTTAATTCTCTCTCTAGGTCTTAATATATATAGTGTTGTACAATTATGTTGGAAGTATGTTTATTATTCTTTGCACTATTTGCAGTGTCAGTGCAATGTGACTTTATTAACACAGAAATCGAAAGGATCAAAATATCCAAACTATAAAAGTTTGAGAAGAAAGCGGTAAAATCCTCAAATGTGACAAATTTAACTGCATGTTTGAATGTTTAAGATTAAGTTTAGTCATATGAAATATCCATTTCATCATAAGGTCAAAAGCATTTTCAAGCTTTGCGTCTTTGTTGGGCTACCAACACCAGCCCTATGAGCTGTCTTCCTCAGACAATCTTTATTACTAAGAAAGACTGGCTTTTAATTTTTCTAGCTCCAGGACATACTGTTCTTACTTTATAATGAAAAAGTTACTTTACCTTTTGTCACTAAAAGCATTTAGCACATAAGGCAGGAAATTGTTTTAATAGAATTGCTGAAAATATGTAGATATAAAAGAACAGTTGTAAGGTATCAATTGGCTGGTTGAACCCAGTTGTGCTAAATAACTCTTTCAAGTTTTAAAGACACTGAGGAGAAGGATGTTTACTTTATTTTTCTAGTTAAGAATATAAAAATGCAAGCACATTAAATCTGTGCCAAACACATCTATTCTTAAATGAATGCACTCAAATAATTATTGTTTGGGTGATGTCATCAAAAGGAACAGCCAATAAGGAGGCTGGTTGGCATTTTTTGCCTATACTACATTAAAAGGCACACTCTGCCTTTGCCTTGATATTAGTGTAGTAAGATGGGCAGGAGTGTCTGCAGCTACAATATAATGCCCAAGGCTTAATACTTGTCACCATAGAAGTGCTATTAGCTTGAACTTAGGCAGCTTAGTTCATCATAAATGTATGGTTATAGTATGGGGAAAAACACTTATACATAAGTAAACAAGACCTGGTTAGAAAGCTAGCACTACCCAAAATATATTAGTTACAATCTTTTAAGTTTAACATTATCATCCATATACAGGACTTTGGAACTCAAGCGTGTTTGTACTGTGCTGTCCTTAGTTGAAAATGCATGTCCATATTACTATTTTAGTAAGTCACTATTCTTCAACTATATCAATTATGCCCTACTACCTTCTAAAACATGAATTTTCAGTTGTCTGTTATTTTCCTGTATATTTTTATTTGTGCTATGACTAGAGGAAAGTCCCTTAAATGTCTCAGGGCTCTGTAGCAGGCCTAGCCAAACTTGATTATTTAATCCATTGTCCAATTCAGGAGACAGCTCAGACCTTCTACAATATTAGCATTTAACAGGTCCCTATGTGGTACACTTTACTGCATATTGTACTTGACCTTTCAATAGAGAAAAATATTATGCAAAATAAAATGCATTAGAAAAATATTTTAGAAGCATTTGAATGTGCACTTATGACCATGTCAGGGTAATATTCTTGAATATTTTGTGATACAGAGATGTCTTTGAAGTTCTTGCAAATGTATCATGAAATCAGCAGGAAAATAACCTTCACAGAAACTATTCCATATCAGAAACTAGTGAAACTTAGAAAAGAGCTTTAGTTCTTGATTAAAGTACAATTGTATGTTTAAGTAGAAAGTATAAATTACAAGACATAATAGAGGAACATGCTCCCGATATTTACATAATCTTCCTTCAAATGAACTTAGATGTATATTTGAATATGTTGTGCCAAAAACTTGCTGTCACTGCAAATTTGCATCTTTTTTAGAACGTATATTGGGTCTAATGTCTTGGTACAATATATCATATATTGTCTTGATGTTTCATATATTATATATTGAACATCAAGACAACATCACAACCATTTAACATACCAAAGCACTGTTCACAATGTCAATTTGAATTAACCGACTAATACACTCTGCTCCTGCATGTATATATCTCTCTCTATATATATAACTAGATGCATCAGTTCAGTGTTTGTTTTCCTATAGTTTCTATTAGCCCTCGCATACTCAGATAAACCTCTCCAATGTCAGTATCATAGCACATAACATAAAGTTAGTCTGTTATGGTTTTACAACAACACAAATGATGTATTTTCATAATAGTAAGATATATAACTTCAATCAAAACAGATGATGTTATCGCTATAATTCTGCTTTACTAGTATTTATGTGTCATGTGTCCTCTATGACATATAGATATAAACTAGAATTTGTGAGGATACCAGGCATATGTTTAGCTCTTATGCTTACTCAGTACTATCAGGTCTCTCTGAAGGTAACCTTATTTACCTTATGTACCCGGAAGATTCACCTAGGCAAACTACTGGAAAATTGCAGGTATGTTTTATTTATATTAAATGAGAAAACACAGCATACTACACTTACAAAAGCCGGTGGGTTCACAGCACAAAGATCCTATTAAACAACCCTACCCTAGAGGGTCTATATTGAACACATCCCTTAGAGCAATGAGCTGCCACAGAGCCACATATTCTCTCCTCTACCAGCAGGATAGGGACCATGTCCAATGTATTCCCACTTTTGGCAGGTGCACAAAGTGGCAAGGTCTGTGGAGACTCCATAGATACCAGTTTCCTTAAGGATTACAGACCAGCAAAACAGGAGCCAGAACTCCTAGTCACAACTGACTCAAAATTGGGCAAACTGAATTCAGCAACATGTGCTCTTTATATAGAGCTAAAACCATCCCAGGGGTGTTTGAACAGGGTAGACAGTCTGGGAGTGGGGATGGACTGCACTGAGCCAACCAATCAGTGAGGCAATTGGCAAAGCTTTTAGGTGCATATGAAGTTCATGTACTCAATGGCTTTGCAAAGAAAGAGATATATGTTCTGTACAGCAGCACATATCTTAGCTTCAACACAGTAAATACATATTAATGTTTAGTATGAGAGGTAAATCTGTCGTAATTTGTAATTTAACAAAGAACTTTTTGTTGGAACATTTAATGCAGTCACCCAGGAAGCCCCTGGTATGAAAGAATTCAGTCATCAGGATGAAAGCTCCCCCTAATCCTTAGTGAGGAGAAGTGCTAATTTACATATGACTGTGTACAGATTTTCGCTCAAAAATACCAGTACCTAAAAAACAGTTCCTGCATTTAAAATAATATCAAAGGCATGCTGCAGCAACAGTGGGAATATATTCATTTATAGAACCCATGTAGGAACACTTACGAACAGTGTATTTTTAGCATAAATCAGGCATAGGGTAATACATTTTTAACATAAGTGTAACACTCCTTTCCCTAGCACTCTGAAAGGGGTGGTGAAATGTGTTGTCTCTCTCTCTTCAGTGCCTCCACCCAATTCTTTTACACAGTATAGTGGGATGCAGACTGTGACTGAATCCACCAGTGGTTGACTCGGGAAGACCCTTGTACCCGACCAGATTAACCCTCTGAATAATAATGGACCACACACTGTGGTTACAAACAATTAACTGGGTGTTTATTTTTAGGAAAGTAAATAGGTAAGGCAGATTACACTATGGGGAGATTCTGGATGGGATAAGTGGGACAACGGGTAAGATAATAATGAAAGGCAACAGTACAGTAAATAGTAATAACCAACAAAGAAGATGGTTGCATTCACTGGTGCTAAAACTCTCCCAAAATGCACTCGCACTGTAAAAAATATAAGTCAGCAATGATTTAACACAGTAAGCAGAGTCTTGTCATTATTAGTTTGTAAGATTAACTAAATAATGTTGGTGCACTTGCTGAAACGTTGGTAACTTGCATTAGATCTCTGATATTTGAAATGTCTCTATCTCTAACAGGTAACACAGTCTTTGATATATATATACAGATTTATGTAAGTAGGTTTAACGTGTGAAAGTAGAGGTATAGTGTTATTTTCTTAATGCAGCAATAATGGTGTCATAGTGATTGGTGTGTTACTACTTATCTCTCTCCTTTTGAATGAAGATGATGGTCATTAAGGAGAGTAAAGCATCAAACAGAAGTAAATGTTCTCCTAGACAAACCATGTTACAATGCAAGGGGTGCACATTAGTTTATTATTTTGCACATAACTTAAATACTGGCTGCTTCTTCATGTAGCACACAAATACTTGATAGCTTTAGTTTTACACTGACATTTAAAGATGATCTAGGATATGTCCTACGCCAACTATAAATCTGTCCTCACATTTTACATTTACCTCCCCCTCCAATGCAACATGGTTTTGCCCAGGTGCAGAGTTACTCCTAGTTTATGCTTTGCTTTCCTTAATGACTCAGTCCCGCTATCTTTTTCTGCAGACGCTTCTATCTCATCTTTCTCCTGCTGTCACACACACCTCAGGCTGTCAGCATCGCTTCCTGGGTCTTTTTTACTATCTTCCTGTCTCTCCTCCCAGCTCAGACTCACTGACAGAGCTGACTTCTGCTTCACACTGTGTTTCCATAACAACATGAGTAGCATAAGACAGCCTGGTAACACTTGCTATTTAGCAGTGGCTGGTGAGAGGGGATGCTAAGTGAGCTCAGCCTTTATTTGAATGCATCTTCCTGATGCCCTGCCACAAGTTGAATTCTCATGTATGACAATACAATGATGAGTCTGTTTTGTTGCATGTTGTGTTCCAAAAAATCACACTCTTTGTCAATTTTGTGAAATCTTCATATTCCAAATTGTTCTTTCAGTGGCATAGCAATAAGAGTATGAGTGATAGAAATTTGCTATATTGTCTCAAGCTGTACCGTGACTTGTTTTATCAGTTATAGGAGGCTTTCAAAAATGGGACAACTGCATAGATTCATATCTTTTATTGTATTTTAATAAATGTAACTACTATATAACGTTTTATAACAATTATTGATTTATATCAAGTTGGATTACTAGATATTTGCATTATTAGGTCAAACATTTTATGAGCGCCCAGCATTATAAAATTTCTTGACATAGAGCTTCTGCAAGAATTCAGTGCTTTCACGTGTCTAGTTGGTCCTGCATTAGATATTACACTAGGATCAAATGGACTTTATCTACGTTCTGCATCATTCCTCTCTTTACCATATCTCTACTTGCCCTTATCAGGATTCCAATTTTTAAAGCATATCTCCAGGCAAAATATTAATTGATGGAAAGCCCTTTATCCTTCCTTAGAGTAGCACCTCATGGGGCTTATCCAGTTCCCTAGAACACCCACCACTAAACTCACAATCTGTGTCTGCACTCATATATTCTGCATGTGTGATGTCGCGGATATTGAAGATGACTGTGACTCAGCTAAGATGTCCATTGAATCTAGTGGCACAAGGGAAACATGGTAGGAGACATTTAATTCAAAATGACTTTTGATAGAACATCTTCTTTAATTTGTTAATTCTGGGTTTTGCTTTTAGTTAACATCCAGGGCCAAATGTGTAAAATAGACCCAGGGCCAAATGTGTAAAATAAACCCAGGCCTAAGGAGACAGAATTACATGAACTGTAGTCTGCACAGTTGTAATCATATTACTAAGTTTGTATGTTTTTCTACATACACAAATGAGTTTTCTTTATTGTTTTTTGATATGCATCCATATTTCTGATGATGATGGAGAAACATGTGTAATAGGGGCAGTTGCCAACAAAAAGAAAATCCATAATCATTTTAATTTATTTTACGAAGTTTGCTCATGGTAAAGGATAGAGCAATTGAGCTCTGCAGCAATGGGTTTTTATTGGAGCACAGCAAAGTGGATGTATTATGAAATGATTGTTCACAATTTATATGTGAAGGTTTACTAAAAGAGACATTTCTCCTTGCCTTATTATAGCAACCTAGCTACATGGTCATATGCATGTTCCCAGAAGTGGGCTGCCCAGTGAACCTACTATATAATACTCATCACAACAAGAGTATACCATAGGTTGTAATGTACCTCCTATTCTAACACATTTGGTCATGTCTGCTACTAAATAAATAGCACATCCTGATCTTTCGTAAGTGACTAACGTATATGGGTTGATCTCCTACAGTAAGCTCCTATTGGCTGGTTTCCCTGAATTAGTAACAAGTATAACTCTAGTAGCTATAGTTTTTAAAAGGATATTTTCTCCCAAAACTAAACTGGAATTAAGTCAAATAAAATAAATTAACAACTGTTAGTCACCTGTGTTCTATCTTACCAGCTATTGGGCAGGCTCCGCATTGCTTCTAACAAGGTAGGGCTGTTTACTGGAATACAGGGGTTGTCAAGACCATTCCCATGTGGATGTCCCATTCATGAAAATGATAAACTCAAGGAGCTTTGACAAACCCAAACAAACTCACAGAAGGAGGATAGAGGATCTCCTACTCAGGCCATTAGATGTGTCAAATCCAACAAATACATTACCAGATGCAACAAGACCTGTCATCACTGAAGGCACAGGTAAGTAACATCTGGGGGTCAATGTATCAAGCTGAGAGTTTTCCAATGGGTTTGAAAAGTGGAGATGTGCCTATAGCAACCAATAAGATTCTAGCTATCATTTTGTAGAATGTACTAAATAAATGATAGCTATAATTTGATTGGTTTTTCAAACCCGCCGGAAAACTCTCAGCTTGATACATTTACCCCCTGGCATTTTATCTCACATAGTTCAAACCAAAACAATTTTTTTAGTGCTGGGTGGAATCAGTTTTAAGGACAATGACTATGCTCAGCATCTGGAAAGGGAAAAGCGTAAAGATAACATAAGTCAATGAAAATTAGTCAGATACCAGTATGTGTCAGGGATTTCTTTAGCTAGTATTTTGGAACTAATATATTTGTATTAGTGCATTTTGTTTTACAAAGACAGCAACAAATGATAGTTTTCACATAGTAAATTTTCTGCAGTTACAGAACACCCAGAAACCTACTTCAAAAGTGTATGGGCACCAAATAAGAGAACTTTACGCAAAGGCACAGTTATAAGGTCTAGAAACAAATGAGTGTGGAGTTTACAATGCACAGGCATAGGGAGCAAACATTGTTTTAGACCACATTAACATGTCTATTTTTGATGACTTTCATCAAAACGTGTATGTGAGGAAATAAAGCCATATTTGCAATCATGTACACAAATGGGCTGTGTAATTAACTGTTATTTTATCTCGCACTGTCTGTCATAAAGGTCCCATTATATTGTCTTTGTGAGTTGCAGGCAGAGAAGACTGCTAGCCATGGTCTCCGCACACATATTGCAGTCTAACAAGTAGTTAAATGTGTATAAATCCTGAAAAATTATTTCTTCCTTATACTCTTTTAAAACCTTATTTGAACCTATTTTGACAGTTGTTTGAATCCTCCTGAGATTCATTTGCTGTCTCTGTGGTGTAACCTCATCCAGTCCTGCATGTGGAGCACAAGATAATCACAAAATGCAGGGTGCCCAGTCTATCTGATTGTGGATGACCTGGTGATAGCTGAAATGTAGTAATAAAAATAAGGGCCAAAAGTAAAAGTAGTGCTGTAAAGAGTAAATAACGAACAGTTTCTTCTCAGATGATAAGTAAATGAGAAATTGGCACTTGATGAAATAACTTTTTACTTTTGAGTTCCACAGAGGAAACTTAACACCCACAACTAAAACAAACCTCTTCATTTTGCAGGGACCTTCCTATAGGCAGTTGGAAGTGCCTGAGGCCTGGCCTTTGGGATGTTAAGACCTTGCCTTCTCTTGCCTTTACTCACAGTACCATGCAGACATGCTGCCTGCAATCTAATTTTTATAGTCGTTTTTAAGCTCTTATGTGCCAATGGGCATGCTGATAAAGAATTCTAGCCTGAAATCAGTTTAAGAGCAGATTTAAAGTCACAATAAATTAAATTATTTTAGCAAAACTGTGATCACTTTAATTTACTGACGGATCAGTGTGCATATCTAAACATCCATTTACAATGATTCAATCCACATTGAAAAGCTAAGTGGAAATTATAGCAATCGCCGTTATCAGGATACATTATTCACTTCTCACACATACATATTGTATAACACTTGCACTGCAACTTATATAATATTTCAGGACTTTAAAAATGTAAACATTAAACATGTTTTATTCCTTGCATTCAGTCACTGAACCCACCAAGGTTAATTCAGATGATTTCTAATCTCTTTAAGTTTGTTCCTTCCAGGCTTTCAAATGCAGAAATCAGTTTCTATTTGGTTTACCAGTGTATATGGAAGGCTGGCCAGGGGGCAATGAGCCAATGCTCTAATACAAAAGGACCAATCTTTGGGCTTGCCTCCTGAGTTTCATGATGCCAGTCTTCCCCTGAGCACTAAGCAACTCCAGTAAATAACTAAAACTTTTGTTTTATTATGACTCATAAGAAAAATGTAGCATTTGTTGTATGCAAAGACATATTTGAACACTCAGTTAGATTTGAACATTCCGTTAGAGTATATGCTTTGGAAGGCAAGACTTTTTGAGCTTGTAGACTATGCTTCTAGTATTCGGATTTATTAATATATTCTTCTTTGGTGTGCTATGTTATGCAGGTGCTCTTAAAGTGCTGCATTCCTAAACAAATAAATGCATATATACACAAAAACTACCAAGGCATTATGTACAATTTTAAACTTGTTAAGAGCCCGCCTCAAATTTCGAGATTTGTCCCTGGAAGTTCTGTGTCCCAAACAAGTTGTAGTTCTCTAACATAGTAACCTATTTCTTATTGCAGCCCCATCATGATTATAAGTAAGACTTTTTATTGCCACTTATCACCTTCACCATCATCATCATTACCATTTATTTATATAGCGCCACTGATTCCGCAGTGCTGTACAGAGAACTCATTCACATCAGACCCTGACCCATTGGAGCTCCCTAACGCACACACACATAGACAGAGAGAAAGACTAGGGTCAATTTTGAAAGCAGCCAATTGACCTACCAGTATGTTTTTAGAGTGTGGGAGGAAACCGGAGCACCCGCAGGAAACCCATGCAAACACGGGGAGAACATACAAACTCCTCACAGATAAGGCCATGGTCGGGAATTGATCTCAAGACCCCAATGCTGTAAGGCAAAAGTGCTAACCACTTAGCCACCGAGCTGCCTCACCTTATCAATTTTGTCATTTAAACGCTACCTGATTACTTTTTAGCATAATGGCATGAATCAAAGAGGATTTCCACTTTTTTTTCTTTATTTGCTATCTTATTATTCATTTATTTGCTATCAATCGACTTACTGTATTGTTGAAATATTATTACTGAATTGTTGTAGCGCTCATGCAGGCAGGGAATTATGCCAAGTGATAACGTGTTGTATTGTATTGAATTTAACCTATAGAACACAACCTGAGTTCATGTCTACCATGGTTTGCAATTATTATGACTGAAGTGCCTTAACATATATTAGATATTCTTAATAAATAATATATATTTTTGTGTGCAGATGTTTTTACTAACTGGGATTTGTAGCCATTACTTTGCTATATGTCAATGATGGCTCATAAATTCCACATACAGGGGCCATTCTGGGGTCATGGAACAATTGAAATAATTGATTCTCTGCAGAACTTAATATGGTCTCACTTGGAAAGAACATGTTATGCTTAAATTCAGTTAACTGGTTCAGGGCTAGCAATCCATAGTTAATAAACACATATTTCATTTTACCAGTTAAGTATGACACTTTTGTTTTATTTTATGAGCTGAGCTAACATTATCCTATTTGTAAAGGCTGTCATTTTTATTTGTGGAGTTGACAGCATACTTTTTTAGAAATGATAACTTAAACTAAAAATCAACATTTTACATTATTGCATCCTGTATGTGTATGTTGTGAGTAACCTTATACTGTGCTACTTACCTTATGAAACTAGTGCAGAGGAAAAGAGAGGTTTTACCCATAGTAACCAATAAAATCTAAATTAGATTTTCTAACGCAAGCAAATATCTGATTGGTTGTTATGAGTAAATTCACCTTTTTTTTCTTTCATGAGTTTTCAGCAATTGCAACTCACAACATTCCAACTTTTGGTATCGTAACAGTCAGAGACATGAATAGCAACTCTGAAGCACTTGCCCATGCCTAAGCCCCTCTTTCACCCCTGAAATCACTCTTGCACTGCTGCACACGACAGCGGCATGTGTGTGCGGCATACGCTCACCGGTTCTCCTAAACCAGAACAGTACTGAACCTGGCTAGTTGGGAGGTATGCATAAATTGTACCCATATGTATTCCCTATGTTTTATGCTAAACAGTGGAGTGGGCAGAGTTTGGGCAGGCGGGCTTATTTTCTCCCGCTTTTGGGATTATGAATGCGGGGAGCTATATAGCGATAGTGTTCTATTGTAAGTTATTATAGAGATTACAAGTCACATGGTAGTATTAGGATGAGTAGTCAAAGTGGGCTGGTATACAGTTGAATTCCATACCGCCACTTAACCTACTACCTCCATTGTAAAACTATCAAATTCCATTCACTTACATTTTCCATAACAGCATTTCTAAATTTCCATGCCGCCACTTATACATTTCCATTTCGACCACTGACTATGATCACATAATGGCAGAAATTTGCAAGTCTATTTGTACTTATATAGTTAGGTCACTTGTAACATCTGTAATAAGAATACAATTTTTACAGCTATTATTTACAGGCATATTCATATATTTGCATCACTTGTGTATTATATTATATTATGTCTATTGTTGGTATAAAATGCTGGTTAGTGGTTTGCAAACTCCCTTTTCAGTTTTTGTTTTACTTTTTTGCCATTACCACTTCCTCATATTGTTTTTTTAACACCATATTTGAACCTATTTTGACAGTTGTTTGAATCATCCTGAGAGTTATCAGCTATCTCTGCGGTATAGCCTCATCCAGTCCTGCATGTGGAGCATAAGATGATCACAAAATGCAGTGTGCCTGGTCTATCTGATTGTGAATGACCATTCTACATTGTTGTCATCATTTAACAGTAAATGTGTAATTATTGGTAAACCATAGTACAGCTCTACTGTAAATTATTACAGAGGTTGCAGGTCACATGACCGTTTTAGGATCCATTAAGTACATCAGATCTCATAAATAATAAGAAAACAGTTTGGGCAAATATTATTTACATGAGTGTATACATATATTTTCATCATTTGTGTAATATATGATGTCCATTGCTGCTATAAAATATTCGCTAGGGATCTGAGAACTCTGTATTCAGTTTCTGTTTGACAGTTACATTACCCCTCACAAACATGATACAATTGGGGGCTGAATGAAGCAATCGGGAACAAAAATAAATAATATGTCACCTCATACTCTGCAGCCGCTAACAAGGATCCCTATAACAACAGAAATGGGCTGTGGTCCATGGAACAAATGTAACTGACTTAACAAATTCGGAGCAAATCACTGTTGTATTTCAGATCAGCACCCACAAGATCATCTGAATTCCATTTTTTTAGGCTGGTTGGCAGAATAGTTCAGTGAACCAACCCTCTCGGAATCCATTCATGACTAATACCTAGATATAAGAAACCTCATACAGTCTATTTGTTTCATTATTTGTCCCTTTTCATCTGTCACCATTCTTTTTCTGTCATTTTATTTTTAAAATAACTGGTATTCTGTACAAAGACAGATTCATCAGGCATTTTCATACTTTAAAAGATTGTTATTGTTGCTTTGGGGTGAGTGATAAAAGTGAATACATAAACAATTGCAAAGTCCCCCACACATATCATCCCTTCATGCTTTAGGTATACCAATGCAGGAATGATATTCTTCCTTAGCTAACGTATTACACAATAACTGAAATTAAATCTTGACAATGGTTAATGCTGTGATTCCTCAGGGCATGTTAGAGGGAAAGAAAGCACTAAAATATTCCAATTCACTGATCACGGACCTTGCCGTCTTAGTTTCCATGACAGTATTCAAATTAAAAAATGTTTCAATATGAAGAAATTTTACTGCTTTCTTTAATAATATGGTATTACTTAGCATTCTTAAATGCTTATTCAGTAACATACTATAAATATCATAATTTTAATTGTAGTGTTGTGAGCCACAGAACCTATTTCGTCATTATACACCAGGTTGGACTAGTGCTAGTTAATGCTTGAATGGTTACTATATTTAGGTTACAGAAGACTTTGCTGTTTATAGTGTTATACAGTAAACTTCTAAATGTATGTTGTTGATGTTTATACTATTACCTTTGATCTTTTGTTGTGTGGTTATTGTACTATTTGATATAACATTGCAACGTCTAGCAATGCCATTCTAGTTTTTATTTTATTACTATAATACACTGGGGATGTAAGGATGTATGTGGAAGATGAAAATTAAGAGTACTCTGCATTTTCAGCATTAAGCTAAAACCTTTCCAATCTATCATCTATCCCACCAACCACTAGAACCATATTGGCTTAAGAAATTAGACCCAACCAGGAAAACAGTAACGGTTATTGCACACAATTGATTATTACTACTCTTAAGTACTCTTTAATAATAATTTCTAGTTATGTCAGCATTGCTCTGCTTTCAACTGTTCTCCTTCAGAAACTCGGCAAGCACCGCGGCTTTCGATCAATATCCCACATGTAAGACTTTCCCATTAAGAAACAAAAATTCAATAAATTTGCTTTCTAAAGCTGGGCGGTGGATTAAATGTACGTGTCGGATGGCATCTCATTAACCTTAGTGCATATACAGAAATATTGGATAGCAGAAAGCCACTAGACTGGAGGACTCTATATCTACATTAAGTGACTCGTTACTCCAGCTAGATAAAATAACTGGCAGGACTCACAGTTCTGTGCTTTATGCAGAGAAATATCTGACATTCACTTTTTTCATCTTTATCTTTTTTCATTCTTTTCTCAAAGTTCTTTGATTGATCTAACGTACCTTGAAATATGTGAAGTCATTGTAGTTTAAGTGATATATAGTTCACAGTAAGCTGCCCAATCATTAAAGGTAGTTTTGTGTCGTAGGTAGTGTGCTATATTTTTGAATCCCACATTATTGTAAATTATATTTCAAACTAACTTGCCCAACTGTTCACATACTACTTTTATATTTTAACGTACCTACAATAATTCAGATTTTCTTTGTACAATCCCAATTTTTGCTACCAAAAAAGAGCATTTTAGCCAGTTTTGCTTTTTGGGCAGATCTGTGTGTGATTTGAGCAGATTAAGGGCGTGACTAACATTGTCCCAATTTTTGGAACTGAAATATTGAGTGATATGTTCTATTTAACTAAATGCGTGCTGCTTTTCCCTGAATCATTCAAATGTCATGTTGACTCCTACATTAACACCTGAGTAATTTTGACCAGCCCTTTTTAAAAAAAAGCATGACCCCTAATGATCGCAATATATTTTAATACAAGTATATCACAATTATATACTGCCTCCTGATGAAGCTTGTTTGCGTAAACACGTTTTGGACTGCATTTTTTTCCAAATGTGATTCTTTTTCATTTACATGTCTTCTTTAATTGTTAGCTTTAGCAATTATATGTGGTTTATAGTTACTCTATACATAATCTATATCTGTGGTAGCAATCGTACACAATATTTGTATGATGACTATATCATACTTGCCCACTACCAGAAGTCTCCTGGAATGTCTGAGACACTCACAAATTCTGGGTATGTCTCCTGGACTCCTGGGAGAACAGCAAAGCCTCCCACATTCTGCCCGTTGGGAGGCAAAATTACATGATTTTCCATGAATCGCGCCATTTTGGCCCTGCCCCCGCGATGAAATAGTCCATTTGTCACTGGGGGTGGGGCCAAAATGACAAGATTCACTGTGCCCCGCCCCCTTTTGACCTACCATCACACCCCCACTCCGGGATCTCCTGCAGGCCTACTATTCAAAGTTGGGGCAAGCATGGACTATATCAGTGAGTGTATTTTGTTGTGGTGCAATATTTTGAATTCTTTTTGTTCCAGTTCATTGCCTCTGATGCATATCAACACATTTGAAAACTTAGATTTGTTTCAATGTGAGCATTTTAGAAATGCAATGAGATGATGTTTCTCCATGCATTTGGATTGAACAAGATGCATATATAAGCAAAAACATGGATTGAAAGCATTTGTTAACACATCAAATGCAGATCAAACCTATTACATAAATGCAATGTGGTTTGTAGCATTTTTACTTGCATTAAACATGCATTAAATATACCCTTTAATGCAAAAAAAAAAGGATAATATAGGTCACCTCAGAGTATTGTTAATGCAATTCCCCCCTTTTATTTCTTATAGGATCTAGCAATTGACATACTCAATTATCCAAACTCCATTAATAAATTCAGTTGTATTAATAGTTAACATCTTTAAAATAAAAATATGTTTATTATATCAGAAACTCAAAATACCTTTGTACTATTTTGTGGGGCATATTCAATTACCTTCCGGGAACGCGTCTGCGCGCGGCTGTCTCTTTCCTGATACTGCTAAACCGCAGATTTACCTTTGCACCCCATGGGTTGCGAAGGTATATATGCGATGTGGCGGTACCGTAATTGCAGTTTATGTCGCGCGGCCACGCAATCCCGGAAGCTAATTGAATATGCCCCTATGAGATTTATAGAACATCTATGTTGGTGTTAAAACAATTTTGTTTATATGATTGAATATGTTACATAAAATAAGCATGTTTCTTCTTTTTATATGAGATGGTTTTTCTGTCTATATGTTGTCGCCTATTGGAGATATTGTCATTGTCCATAATAACTCCAGGTTTATAAGAAGCAGTGTATAGTGATTTAAAGTGGAACAAGCTACTGGAGCTGGCATGTTTAATGTTACATTGTCGACAAGCAAAGAAATTGCAAGGATATCAGCCATGTATTTACCACAGCAGACTGTTTTCACCTTTGTGCATTTAGTATTGTAATATAAAAAAATCAAATTACCGTGGTCTCCTGAAGAGGCACAGAACAATACTACCCACGATGATGATTATGGCAGCTTCCACTCAGCAAAGATTGAGATTGTAAAACTGATGTGTGTATCTCTAAACTTCATGGACAGAAATAAATCCCTTTACAGGTTACCTCTATTTTTTATTTTTTAAGCATTTTCTTTTCGTCTGTTTGATTCCACTTTAATGAACAGCAGATAAATCCCTAAGCAGTAGTGTAAACATTTGCAGGAACATTGTGATTTTCTCATCAAAAAACTTAAAATAATGTGTAGTCAGACAAGAGTTAAACTCTTCTGATATGTCACTTCTATTTTCATTAGTTGCAAAAACATATGTACCTTTAGTTCGAGCAAATGCATTACCTTTTTATAGAGGTAGTACAATATTTAATTGCTAAGAATGTGCTTTAGAGTGTGTGTTTGCTAATGAAGTTCATAAAAGATATTATAACAAAAGAATTAATGATCAATTGAAGCTGGCTAATGATTACTGACGCAGTGCTATGCATACTGATGACTCTCTATGTCACTTTGAGCCTTTTCTTTATATTGCAGGCATTTTCTCTTCAAACATGGATCTGGTACGTCTCCAATCTTCAGTGCCGCCAGCCAGAATTACCCTTTAACTTCAAATACAGTTTACTCTCCACCTCCGAGACCTTTGCCCAGGAGCACCTTCTCAAGACCTGCCTTCACGTTTAACAAATCATACCGGTGTTGTAACTGGAAATGCACAGCTTTGAGTGCTACAGCAATTACAGTAACACTGGCACTGCTACTAGCATACGTTATCGGTAAGAGTCCTGTTCCTTTTCTTCACTATTAAGTTCATTTGAGTAACAAAAAATAAAATATATTAATACATCACACTGCAATCACCCCTAGCCCTTTATGTAATAGTATAGTAAAATGATATAATTTCTGTTTTACTTCTTATCGTGTTAACCCTTTCACTGTCGTGAATCCATGTCTAAATTGCTCCACAGGAGGCCCCACATTTTTTGTGCCGATTTCCATGTGAATAACTTCTTTTCTCTTTTTTTTACTATACCAAAGAATATTTTATATCGATTTTTTTTTATTTAGGGCTTTCTTTTAGTACATAGTGAATGTACTTTTTGCATACTTGCCTACTCTCCCAGAATTTCCGGGAGTCTCCCGTATTTGTTCTCTCAGATGTGATGGGGGAGGGCGTAATGGCGCGATTGCATCAGCAAGCCCAGCCCTTTGCTTTGAAAATGCTGTGAATTTTAGCATTTCTTAGCAGGGAGCGGAGCGACACAATGGCGTAGTCTATTGTGTTGGCAATTTGGAAAGTATGACTTTTTGTGATTGTTTTCTTAGCTATTTTCACGCAATTAATTCAACCCAAGTAATATACTTCTTATTTTATAGTGGGATGTCCAACTTTTATAAGGATTTCAAATATGTGTGCTTTATTAGAGGTTTTGTGGATGTTTTGGGCCATAACATTTCTATGTAAAACATGTTTGCGTTTCTGTGATTTATTTTTCCTCTTTTATAATACTTTTTTATCTGTAATCATTTTTATTTTTATATTTTACTGCTTTATTATTTTTTTAAACCTTAATCTAGTAAAGCACATGTTAACATCTGTGCTAGGAACACTGTGGTAGGCATGAGAAAATTTTCATACAGGAAACACAAGTGATCGTGTCAGTGATGTTGTCTGCCTGACATCGGGGGCTGATTGTGACACACGTGGACAGCAATCTCTATAAGACGCTATTTACAAGTCAAGCAGGTGGTGTCTCCTAGTTCTGTTAAGTTCTGAGCTGCAGCCAATGACCATAGCTTGGAATGTTGAGGGAGCTAATGACTATCAATGTAGTATTTGTATCATTGGCACCTTAAGTGTGAAACAGACATCAACCCTATGTCAATGGCACTGAAAAGGTTTAAGCTGTTGATGTCAGATCCATTTTTATTGGCCTTGTAAAAAGTGGTGTCACTCATTTTAACAGGCAGGTCTTGCAATATTTGTAACAATTTTCAGAATAGTGATCAAAAATTGGGTAAAGGAAAAAGATACAGGGCTACGAAATGTTGCTGTTCTAAGTACTATGAAATGAGAAGAAGCAGCATAAACGCCATTCTTTCTCTACATCGTCCATTACCTATTTTCTTGCAGTTGGACCTGTTTTATGAATGCACACAATGATTTGCATCACAGGCCTGCACTAAAAATTTGTGGAGGAATATTTGCTGCAGATGATGGGTGGGTTTGGCTAAGGCATTACTTTACACAGAGTAAGTGCTACAATGTATGTGATTTATGAGCACAAATGAACAAATAACATTTATTTTTGTAGATGTGGATATGATAATTACTGTACTGCAAAAGGTGGAGGTGGTGTATTTGTGCCAGATTATTCAGGTGTCTCCAGAGCCTCTCAGTTCCTGCACGAATACCGCCCGCTCCACAGTGTGGTAACTGGTACTCTGCAAATCTTCTCAATGAGTTGCATTGTATAAGCAGTACATGAGATTGTGATAGTAAAGAATACTATGAAGTAAGGTGTTTGCTATTGCAGACATGTACATTCCAGTACCAGGCACATTTGAGCAAACGATAATGCACTGAGCCTCCTCAGTATCAAGGTTATAAATGATCCCCAGAAAGTAAGTGACCATGATCAAGGCCGTTTAATTGCATCCATTAATTTAATATCGTTTAATATACTCTAACCCTAATTTATTTTTTATATAATTGTACTTGCATAGGTAAATGTAGGTAGACACATTGTCTATTTTTTATTTCATGTCTACCAAGCAAGTATAGTGTGGTGAGCAATACTTTGTGTTCGTACAATGCTATGAGATCTTTTTTCAGGCCCCAAAGCTTATTGACCCTGTAGACCTGTTGTGTTCTATTCTCCTCAGCGGTTTACTGCCAATATCTGCCTTCAATAAAAGGCTGATTCCACACTTTCAGAAGAGATAATTGAAAATGATGAAATACCACATGTTACATGTGTTCAAATGGTCCGATGAGTCAGTGGGTTCCACAATGTGGCTAAATGGTTGAGCCCCTACATATTAACCACATACTGCATTTTTGAAGTTCACAGGGGAGGTGTTGCCTAAAATAGATCCACCCAAAGAGTACAGAGGATCTTTTAGTACATAAGGTACATAAAATACATATATCAGGTGACCCCATGAATCCATGAAGTACAATTTAGTAAAATTTAAAAAATGTACTACGTACCATTGTGTACTACGTTTTGGATGTAATTAGCATTAAACTATGAATAATGTGAAGACTCAGGAACCAATAATTCCTGTATTAAATTTAAACTGTCTAAATATTTTGCTTATCTATAGTAACAATATGGTAACAACACTTAAACATACCCCCCTTATATAGAATCACACACAAAAAAAGTGCCAAACATAGTGTAGTATGATCAAATAGATTTAAAGAAACAGTGATGTGTTTTAATCAATATCCACGTACCAAAGGAGATTAGATATAAAGCTTATCTGAGATATCCCTCTTATTCAAGTATTTGAATGAAGATTCTCCTAAAAAAGTGCTGTATTGCTGATAAAAAAAGATAGGGAATATAATAGTGTAGTATATTTGCAAATGGTATATATATTCAAATATTGCAGCTAGATATGCATATAGAATGAACTATACAAAAGAGACTTTGACAAAGATCCAGATTCAAATAAAAAATAGTTTTTAATAAACATAAAATGATAATACATTAAGCGTATATTCAAGTTAAAAACAACAAGCTAATCTGTAAGGAGTCCCAACAAGGTCTTGTGAATAAGGAGACATCCCTGGCCAAGGAAGTCTCAACTTCAATATGGAAAAATCCAGCTGTGCAGCAAAGTTCCAGATGTTACCCGATGCGTTTCGTCGAGTGACTTCTTCAGGAGGTGCATTCCAGATAAATGAAAGTCGTGGGTATAAATAGTCCTTTCCACTAGGCATCTCCAGCTCATATTAAGAACTTTTGAATGCTGCAGGCAACGTTGAAACTGACGAGCAGTAAACCAAAGCAAATGAAACACAGGTCTATTCACTTACATAATTTTTCATACTATCAAAGTTAAAGAATTTTTACCAAGTGTTAAGAATGAGCATTAAACATTTAATACTAATGCCTGTACAGGGCCAAATGCCCACTGATTTATTGAAAGCTAGAAGTGAGTATATATTTCTTTCCATATATTTTATACTTTACAATATAACTTCTACATACACTAGGCATTTAAATCAGAATTTTTCCTGATCATTTAATGCATTATAAATCTGTTTAATGATAAACCGTTCAGATCAACCACATACAAGGCATCAGGGAATATCTCTTTTCTGCATCAACTATCATTACACACACAGCAGTGAGTTCCATTCATCATGTGTTATAATGTGCATGGACTGCACGATTCAGTGTCAAAGAGGCAACAGTATCATAGACCAATTTGTCATGTGAAGCCAATTTTACTTCTGTAAAGGAAAATGAGACTAATTAGATATCTTTAGGTCCTTTGATGAAAATCATACTCGCTTGGTATTATTATTCATACTGATCCTTTTATATCTCAATTTGTCCATGAATTGCCAAGACCCAGCAGGACTGTTTGAATGGGCTGTAAACAGACTGGCCAGAGTGAGGAGCAGCTCGAGAGCAGTAACAATCACTAAGGGCATCCATTGTATTTTACACTATGCCAAATATTATAATAATTTTTGAGTGGGAGCAGTCTGAAAATAAAAGTATCAGAGGTAGTATCGTTGGACATTTTAATTAGTATAGCATATCATTAAATCTTTTGAAGCTGAAACATTGCTAATACATTATTTGCAGTCCGTCTTACACCTTCAATCAACATCTAGCATACAATGGGTCCTTTTATAATTATGTGTAATAATGACTGACTTAGACATTAGCATAAAGAATGATATGTACTAGTTCAGAAAATAATCACAATAAATGTCTCTCTAATGTTTTGTTCTTTACTTTAATTTGCTGCATATTTTTAATATCAATTATCTATTCCACCACACTTACACTGCAGCCTTCATCCAACCTTTTGCCTAATTGCTCATAAAGCAGGGCCATTTATTCAGCTTGCCTTATACATCAGTATAATATACTAATGTATGACATTATTCATTTCTAAATCATGTTCCATAATGTAATATTTGCAAGAATGAGTATAAAACAGCAAAACTACATAAATCCCTTCTTATAATTGTATGCTTTTCACTTAGTATACAATTATATTTTGCTATCTTTCAGGTTCCACATCACCCCTGCTCAAAATGACTTTTTATTCTCTATATACAGTCTTTGTTGATCCCCGCAGAAATTGGAGACATTTAAGAAAACAGAGGCATAGATAACAGCTCTGAAACCTGTAGCAACCATCCAGATATTTGCTTTTATTTCCCAAACTGTATCATTAACAGTTTTATTGGTTACGATAAGTCTCTGCACATTTGATTTTGCACTTTTCCAATGCAAACATTTTCATAAATATCATCAATACTATATTTACTTACACATATTTAGTAATTGTGTTTTCAAATCATTTTTTATTAATCTAAGTTCCATGTATGCATTATTTAACCACTTCTTTATTCATCACTATATATTTACATTAGCCTGGACCACACATTGATAAACAGTCTGTTATGTGAAGTGCAATGAATTGAATTAGGATATCACTAAAAGCCCAGGAGTCCAGAAATGCCCACCTAATGTGAGTGCTATATTCAAACTGCAGGTCCCACACAGCAATTCCACATTTAGTGTTGGGTATTTGTTACGAATAATGTCACCAAGATTCCTTTGGATGTGGAGGAACCTTTAGGTATGTAGCGGAGGCCCATTGTAGCCTGGATCTACATATAAGCTGCTATTTGAGCAAGCTAACACTAGATCTGATAGTGGTAATATCCAAGGAGAGCTATCAATCCGCAACTCTAAAGGGTCTGCCAAATTAAAATAGAATGTAAGCAAAGCTAAAACAAATGTTGGAAGGAATAAAAAACATTTAAAATAAATAAAAAAAATCATAAAACAGGATTTTTAACCAACTCCTCAGCTAAAAAAATACCTCTTTAGGCACTGTGTGACACTCATTCATGCAAAAGAGAATGAAGGCCACCCCAATACTTCCCAGATGGTGTCTACACCTATTTGTCCCCTCACACCTAGACCAATCTCCTGATATTGGTAGCTTCACTAACTGTGTAAAAGTAACTTTTTTTTCAATCTTTGCCCATACCATAAAATTGTATTTATACCAATAGTCTACCAAAAGGAACATATGTCGGATGCCAATAAAACAATATAAAATACTAAAAAAATATAACAGCTATTTCATGAAAAAAAAGAACATTGTCAAAATGTGAAATTGGCCTGCTAATGAAGGGGAGAAACCATCTAGTCATAAAGTGGTTAACAATATATATTTCTGTAGACAACTGTACATTTATTAAAGTTGAAAGAAACTACAAAGGTACTTATCTATAACACAGGCTGCAAAGCTAATGCAAAACATAATATGGGTTCTGGATGAACACTTTAAGAACCCCTGAACCAAAGTGCTTAAATAAAGTACCATAGTTGGTGATCTTGCTGAATAACACAGGACACCTTAAAGTTCACACTTGAAATGTGCAATTCACATTATTTCCCTGTTCATTTGCTGTTTCATATCTTCTCTTTTTCTGAACACTTAATAAAGTGTTCCAATAAAAAAATCCTCTCTCTCCATTACTTGTTTACTGTTGTTTTGCTCCCGTTCATGTATTCCTTGTCAATGAGATAAGTGCTGTAAGTAGCAAGTAAGGAAGGTTCCACTTCAACAGTGATGCTAGCAGGTATTTAAATGTGATTCAATGATATCAACAGCAACATATATGGAATGCAACTTCATATAAAAAGTGCATCCAATGTATCCAGCTGGCTTATGGATTACATGGGAATTATCCCTAAAATAGCAAAAACATCTACTTTGGGCTCTAAGGGAAGTATCACAGTGATGATTTTTTAGCTTCAATTTTTCACTACTGAAATTTGTGGAGTTTATTTTCATGACTGATTTATGAGAGGTTTTCCAAGGAGATGTTCCACTGCTGAAAATCACTGCTCTAAATATTGAGTGTTTTTTCGGCAATTTTGAAGCTTGACATGCAGAGACAAAAGCAACTACAAATCACAGCTTAACAGCAGTGAATACACTGTGTGCCAGGTCATTTTCAGATACCACTGATTTCAATAGTGCTGCATTTCCCAGACGCTTTCTATCCGCTGGGCTCAATTGCTGTAAGCTGCAACTGCCATCAGATTGCTACAGGGAAACCTCTGTGACATCCTCCAATAATATTTCTGTGGGTGCTATGGGAACATACTTGGAGCATTTTCATAACATAATTGCTGCTGAAAAAATGCCTTTATGACACTACCCTAAGCGGATTTTATTATTTGTAAAGCAATAAATATAGTGTCATATGTGATGCGTTACTGTCAGCATGACATTTCTCAATATATCCATGGATGGACAACATTAGTAGAGGGGGTGGATATAACTTTAAATTAATGTTGCGATTTTTGTATAGATTTGTCTTTTATTTAACAGGCAGATTCTCTTTGTTTTCTCTTGCACTGCAAGCAGAGTAACACCCTATCCCTGTCCATGGTGCTGATAGTGGAATACAGCTTTAAGTAGTAACAGGTTAAACACATTACTTGGTTTTAGATTATATCTATTGTGTCACATTACAGGAGGAAAATACCACTTAAAAGGCTAGATTTACTAAACGGCGGGTTTGAAGAAGTGGAGATGTTGCCTATACCAACCAATCAGATTCTAGCTTTCATTTTGTAGAATGCAGTAAATAAATGATAACTAGAATCTGATTGGTTGCTATAGGCAACATCTCCACTTTTTCAACCCCACCATTTAGTAAATATACCTCAAAGTATTTATGAATCAAAAAGATAGGAGAGCAAGTGTGAGACCGTTTGACAAGGAGGGAAAATAGCGAATATCAATTCACATGAAGTGAAACTACTAGTATTTACAAAATCTGCAAATGTAGGCTTGGTCACTGCTGCAAGCATGCTATGGGTAACACATGCAGTGTATACACATATATTCAATCATGAATCATGTAGAAGTAGATGATAAGGCACTGCACTATAGGTTTGCTCCATTCACACCTTGATTCATACATATGTATGTTTGTGTTTGTTTGGGCTGCCTGGTATAATGCACACCAGATTTAAAGTCAGACAAAGCATATAGCAAAAGACGCAGTTTAAAAACACTTCAGGTTACCACCAGGAAGCACTCAAGCTGCTCTTGATTTATCAATGTTGCTGTGGAATTTTGAACAATGAAATCTAAACGCCCAGGTCACACCCATATCCATGCCCCCTACCACTTCAGAGTCGCCTCTTTAAATAAAATAAACATTTCTATTTTTCTCCTAAAATGCTGCTTGATTTAGCCTTCATGGCTTAAGTTAATCAAGAGAATGAGTATACCTGAGGATTTGTTACCTATGTCACTTCTGCATTTGAAATTTCTTTTTACATTGTCTGAAGTACACTTTGAAATGCACCATTGCACTGTTGTACTGAAGTGCAACATGGAGGTGCAAAATAGACTTCATTAAATATGTAGGATGAGACCAGAAGACCACCAGTTTGGTGAAGTTGTAAGCGCCCTGTCCCCCTTCATGCAGAAAAGAGCGTCATTAAAAATCTGACTTCCCCACCCATTCAATAATCTCACTCTTCAAATGGAAATCTAATTTCTGTGGGTAAATTTATCAAGGTGCAGTTTGAAAAAGTAGCCTACAGCAACCAATCACATTCTAGTTGTCATTTTGTTGAATTTACTAAATAAATGATAACTAAAATCTGATTGGTTACTATAGGCAACATCTCCACTATTTCAAACCCGCGGTTTAGCAAATATACCCCCTGCACCCTTCTGCAAAATGTGGTGTACCAGTGCACCTACTTCATACTTTGCAAGAAATTCCCTCCTTTCACTGAACTCCTCCCCTTTGCATGTGCAAATTTCTACTCCCCCATAAACATTGCTGTGTAATCCCATGCACATCAGCTGAAATCTAGGTAAACTTGTGCAAATTGAAGATTGTATCGCTGGGACTTTGTACCTCTGCTACCAAGCTTATGTCATTGAGAACATTGATTCAGGCTAAATTGTGCAGGGATTTCGCTTAACTCTGATGGTTACATTAAAATGCTAAGATTGTTATTTAATTTTTGATAACAAACAAATGACCTAGTATACTTTAGATCCATAAGATAAGTTATAGATAATGAGAACAGGAGGGTCAGAGGGCCTTGGAGAAATATTAGATAATGGAGTGAGATGCGGTTACCAAAGGGGAGAAAAGGTGGCAGTCATTGGCTGAATGAAGAGGATGGGAAGGAATATGTATGGTTATGATTTTGGAGATGTAGGGAGCAGAGGTGTTGAGAGGGCCTTGTACGTGAGGGTGAGGTGTTTCAATAGGATTCTCTAGGGCAAGAATTGTCAGTGTAAGGCTGGGAAGAGAAGGGAGGCAGATGTGGAGCGGAGAGAGAAGAAGATAAGTCTAACTGCACATTAAGTATAAATCGAAGACGAGAGAGGGAGGAGGCCAGTAAGAAGAAGGTTGCAGTAGTTGAGACAAGAAATGATCAGTAAGTGGATAAGAGTTTTTGTGGCAGGAATGCTCTTATATGGGCAATGTTACAGAGCTGGAAGTGAGATGATTGTGCAAGAAATTGAATGTGAGGTGTGAAGGAGAGGGAGGAGTAAAAAATGACACCTAGGCAGTGGACTTGGGGAATAGAGGAGATAGTGGTGTTGTCAACAATGATAGAGAGAACGGGAGGGGAGGGAAGGAGACTCTTGAGGGAAGACAATGAGTTCAGTTTTAGCCATGTTTAATTTGAGAAAGTGTACAGGCAGCTAGGAGGGTATGAGTTTCTGTGGAATGGAGTGGGTGGAAGCCAGATTTGAAAGGATCAAGAAGGGAGTTGTCAGCCAGGCAGCTGCTGAGACAGTTGTAGATTGGCAGCTCAAGTATTTTGGAGGCAAATGGGAGAAGAGAATTGGGGAGGTAGTTAGAGAGTGAGATGAGGTCAAGATTGGGTTTTTTTAAGAGTTGGTGAAAAAAGAACATGTTTAAAGGATGAGGGAAAGATGCCAGTGGAAAGAGACTATTTGAAGAAATGATCAAGGTGGCAGCAAGCAGTGAACGCTGTATCTCTTCATTTATTAAGCTATTGTTGTTCATTTTGTTATACTGTTTTGTGTTGTTTTTTGGCAATGTCTTTCTCAAATGAACAACTTTCCATAGTCACTCTTTCGTGTGTACAACCAAAGAAGGTACTTTTTAAAAAAACAAGCCAAGTGTGGTGATAAATCCTTGTCTATTGCAAAATAATAACTCAGACTCCTGAGATTTTCCTAACAGTTTAGAAAATTCTATTAATTTCACACTGCTATAATATCATATAGACGTGTTATCACACAAAGGAAGGGGTAAAGAAGAAAAATAGCTCAGAAATTTATTTTTATCTAATCCTCAAAGTTACATATGAAGAGTTTGAAAAATAATCCGTTGTTTAAATTTAATAAGCTCAGTTGTTCACCCTGTAGATAAAACAATTGTACTCAATCATTTCAGGTTATACAACTAAATAAAATAAAATCATACTCGATCTTTAATATGTGGGATATTCCTACTGCAAATGTACTACAAGTCAGAAACAATAATGTTCAAAAGCAAAAAGTATATAAAAAAAAGAGTTATAATGCAATATAATAGTTGTAACAATATACGAATATGATCAACAACTCAAAGTTCTTCCAGAGAAATAACATAAAACGATATAATAGATTTATAAATTTGATATTCATACAGGTCATATGATATTTACTTTAAGGAATCAGAAAATATAATAAAAAGTTTGCACTTACCAAAGTATTTGCATGACATTCTGACTAGCACAGAAATCAAATAAGGCAAGACAGGAGTATCAAGGACAAAATAAAAAAAGACTGATATATGTTTCATATATCCTAAACCGAGACTTGTCTTGAATGTGCACCTCTCTGCATTTGATTACTAAAACAAGATCACTCCTTTTTCCTTTTTGTTGGTTTTATAGAAATTAGAGATATTAATAATGCAGCCAGCCTCATTTAGAGTTGCTCACAATGCTGTGCTCTTTCCTAGCTATTTTAAGTTGCATGTACTGTATCTTGGTATTCATACAACTCAAAATTGTGTATAAGAATGCCCCTTAACGCACTACTAGATGTGCTTTAAGTATATCTTGATACGGCCACATATTAGATATAGCAGCAAAAATTGTCAACTTGATGATCTGTCTCTCCAGGCAGAGGAGGCTGCAAGTGTGAAGTTTCACTTTGTTTAGCTGTATACGCACAGTAAAACCAAGTTGAAATTTACACCCCTGAGTTGGACTTATATCCAACTCTAAATGATGCCCAACATGTTTGTCAATTGTCACATGCTCCCTGCCTATCTGTGTGTTCTTCTACGGTATAAAACTTCATATGCAATAGACAATAACCAATGTGTAAGCGTTGATAACCAAAGTGTCTCTCACTCCTCCTTCTTAAGTCCCTATTACCTTACACTTCTTTTGAACTTTAATTTCATATTAAAGAACTTATGGAATCAAAGGGGAAATGGGGAAACTGCTCCCTCTAAGTTGTGTACTCTGAAAATTATGTCTGTAGCCAATTAGATTTTATCAGTTCTTTCATTTGCAAACATAGGGAGCACAAACAAACTCCATGCAGATGGAAGATGCAATGCTAATTACCGTGTAATCATAAGCTACAGAATCTCAGTTCATTTTAGAACTAAATTCTTTCTGTGAATTATCACAAAGGGCCGACTTGTCACGGTTAACTCCTATGAAGTCAGGGTGAGAATTAATGAGGGTATGTTACTGTGCTACCTGGGGGTTATCTGAGTCTTACAATATACAGTTTACAGCAATATATGTTCCATGAATAGGCATTTGGGGCTTTAGTTGCAAGCAAATCCATATGGTGCTTTAGTTACAAGCAAATCCATATGGGGCTTTAGTTACAAGCAAATCCATATGGGGCTTTAGTTACAAGCAAATCCATATGGGGCTTTAGTTACAAGCAAATCCAGCTAATGGTGCACATTTGCACCTAGACAAACCATGTTATAATGCCCTTTTTTTATTGTAGATGCTGGAAAATGCTGCCCACTTTTGCATGTAACACACAAGAACTAGGCAGCTTTATTTTAAAATTGCAATTTACAGTTAAGCTAGAACACAGCCCTCTCCCAATTCTAAATTGGTTTGCCCATTTTGAATTTGTCCCAAGTCTCCTGCAGATCAACAAGTCAAGGTGAAAAACTGCTTCTTCTAGCTATAGACGAGGCCCATAGTATATATAGGTAAAATCAGAATTTTAAACTTGGTAATCAGGTTAGTAGAGTTAGAACTGATGATTAGCAGAGTTTACAAATGCATATTTTGTTTTATCTCAGTAAACAGAGATTGTACATTTTTCACCAAAGAAAAGCTGTGCTAAAGGCTATTTAAATATATACAATTTTATTTTGCGTATTATACTGTTCCCTTTATTATCTTTTCCTAATTATCATATTGGTTCTACATGTAGTTGTTGTTTTACCCAATGTTTTTTCTCATTATATCTATAGATGATACTGTTTGAGTTTCGCAGTAGAGAAAATCAACATATAGTTTTTTTGTGAATGAAAAGCATTTAAGCGTAAACATTTTACATCAAATGGAGAGCAGAATATAATTAACTATATTTTCAACAACAAAAGAAGCAAGAAAATAGTAGAAGTTAATGCGATTTACTCATACTACAAATTAAATATATGCATCCTATTAACCATCTAGATATTAACTTTTCCTAATGATCTCACGCCTACTTGTCCATTTGTTGCCTATAATACATCTCACACAAAGGAAAATGATCCAATTTTGTACCATTTACTCATTTCCATAAAGCAGACTTTATCGCAGCAACAGAACATTAATTCACATGTCTTTTCATTGGACATTGATGGTTTAGCAATTATGAACCTGGTTCTAACAGTCTGAGCATTGAACACATTTGTTCTTTGTATCAGGTTACTTAGTTCTTTTTCCTTTTTGTTCAGAAAGAATGAGCGACAGAATCATGACTTTTTGTTAAATGTAATTCTTTTTATTAAGAGCGGAAAAATTGGAGGCATTGTGTGAAATAAAAGATTTGCAAACTGAGCACGTCCTCATTAAATGAAAAAAGTCTACAAAATGTAGACAGTTCTTTCCATTGTTAGATTAGTTTTCCTGAGGTTTTGGCATTATAATCCACTGCTTACCCTGATAATTGGGAACACCTAAAGAGGACAATAGCAAACCTTATACATGACTATTCTTTGGGCATTTAAAAATCAGACATATAGCGAAAGAGATCCACTAGTCCCTTTGTGGTGTCACAGAAAAGAATTGCAGGCCACAGCCAATCAGATTGTAGCTATCATTTTTTAGGATTAACTAGGTTAACAGTAGCAACAATCTGATTGGTTGCTGTGGGCAACACCTCCACTTTCCCTTTTTAGAATTATTAGTAAACCTTTCCTCACATGCCCTTTACTAAAGGACCACACATTGAATTTCATGGCAACATAATGTCCTGTCAGATGGAAAAAGCTTTTGATGGATGTTGGGGTAACTTGGGGGGATGATGGGACTTTGCTCACCGCTGTGAAATAAGTGCAAAAACAAATTTCAAGCTTTAGAGAAATAAATATTTAAATGAACTGGAAAAAGGTGTTGATTGCAGACATCTGATTTTGTGGGAAGCTGCAGGACTTTTATATTGTTCAAATGGACCTGAAACAAAAAGTACATCAGATGTGGCAAATTTAGAAGAAAACTGTAATATTTATTTCCTCAAATAATGGTAAGCCAATGTCCCCCTAATTTTAATTCATTTTTTATTTGCATATACTGCTAGTTTAACCCTTATTTATATTTCAGTATCTTCCTAAATGTAAAGGAGGCTAAACTACTAGTATGCTGGGATAAAAAACAACTAAATATATAATGAGACAGAAAGGCAAATCTGATGCTAGACTGTGCTTTGTGGTGATGTACAAGACATGCTTCTTTAAGTCCCAGCTTCAAAACAGGATGATCATGAACAGATGGACCATAAACCTTCTCAGGGGAGACCATCACTTATATATCTCTGGTCCTATAAATAGACACAATTACACATACTGTATATAGGTGTGCTACATCACTCAAATTGTGTATTTCAAGTATATATAACTACATGAGACATTTTAGTATAATTCCTGCTTTCAGATAGTGTTTGTTTTGTTTTGCTGAGTAATACTCAATGAGATACATTTTGCTCAAAAGTTATCACATGGAGGAGTAAAACATGCATTTTACCACTTCCATGACAATTCCATGACAATGTGACAAGAGTGCTCTATTGCAGCACATTGTACATTTAGTTTTACTTTACATTTTTATACAAAAAAGTGAAATAAATTCCTATTTAGAAATTAGTTTACTCAAGACAAATACACAATTGGGTGGTGGGGTTGGGTACTAAATGTAGACACTGTAAATGTTAGCAGTTAACCTGTCAACATGAAAATGTTCGCAGGCTAAATGCCTTAACTTCCATTCTGAGGACAGCTTGAAAATGTCGACAATGGGATTGTTGATAACATCGAAAATGACGATGCCAACATTAAAAGACCATTGACGGCGAAATGTGAGCGCATCCCCAATTGGGTGCTACTGTGATGATGTTTTAGGCCCACTCATGCTTAGCACACTCACATGCTCACTGTAAGTGAGTGGGCAGCACAAAGTGGCTAATGTTTCTATGCCAACTGTCTAAAAAAAAAAAAATTTAGGTGATAGGCATATTTTCCCCTTACCGTATAACATGTTGAAACTAATTTTACCCATAGAACATTGCTCTTCGGATTTATATTTTTGGTTCAGAAATGACCCTTAGAGAAAGCTAACGTATGCTGTGGGCAACTGTACATCTGCACTTATATACTTTAAATTTAAATAACCCCTATTATGTGTACTGATCCACTATGAGACTTATTTAATGACATATTGCAAAGGACAATAATGTTCTGTAACCCATAGTAACCGGATATCAGCTTTGAGCAGTCGGTTGTGGTCAGATTATGGAAAGATATTGCTTGATTAATTAAAATGGGTTACATCATATCTACCTCACACTTTGTATAAATTGATCCCCTTTGTCTATAACAGTTTTACTCAACAGTCAGACCTCCTCTATCAACAGTAAATACAATCATCCAAAACAACCACCTATTTTTTTCAGCCCTCTGAAAAGTAGCAAACCATTAAACAGTTCTATGAAAAAATATCTTTAAATAGGATACTATATATCATACATCAGAGACGCATTTTGAAAACAATTTTTTTTACAATTATATTTTTTAGTTGTTTTGTTTGTGATTTGTTTAACATCCAAACATACTTAACATGTAGAGACATCAACAACCAACATTACAGAATAAGAAAATATATTGCAGAGGGATGTAAAGAAAGGATGCCCTAGAGAAGGGACTTCTACTATTCAGGTAAGGTGGCTAGACAGTCCAGCCCCTTACCTAATAATGAGCATGCCACACTCAGGGAGGGAATATTATTACCTTCCAGAAATTAAAATACGATAAAGTAATTAGTGTGGGACTGCTCCATAAATTCTGAAAACGAGGCATGTGTCACACACATGGGTGTGTGTATGTATATATATATATATATAAATATATATATATATATATATACACAAACAGAAAAGACACAGATGGCGCTATGACACAATACCAGTACAGAAATGATAGGTAGTTCAGAAATAAAATAGTTAGTCCAATAATATAATCTTGAACTGGTTCCTTCTTATATCACACTTCCCCTGTGCGGGCGGCTGCCAATCCTCTAGGCCAAGCAGTGTGACAGGAAGAAATCTAGAAAAAATGGAGGAGTAGGCGCACAATAGTGTAGTACAGTATTGTAATGGAGCCAAACAGGAATCCAGAAGAGGAACCTAATCACCAAGGTAGAGTGAGCCAGAAATTTCCACCATAGAGACACCCACAATTATTAGTGTGGATGAAAATATAACATATATGGTGAGGAATCACACAAAGCCACAAATCACTCAGATTAAACAGTGTGCTAAATAGAGACACACAGGTCACACTAGTGCAGGTATATGCGTACCAAAAGACAAAACTTTGAGGCTTATCTGTAAAGATGTCCTGTAGACTGTGATGGTAGATCACTCTCCAGCCACAACGGATCAACCAATTGATTGCCTCAATAAATAGACAAATAGACAGAGGAACACAGGTGTAGTATCCAAAAAGGTTCACATTTATTAAAAAGTAGTAACTTACACATCCAGAAGCAGATGACAAGCCTATCTGATCAGCGATGGTAATAGACAGCAAAATCTCAACGCGTTTCGTCTGTAAACAGACTTCATCAGGAGAAAAGACAGATATAAACTGTCAAAATCAGCATCTCTATAAATAGTGCGTCGCGCCATTTTGCGCGTGCGCACTACGGACCGGAAGAGGGGCATCCGCGCATGCTTAGAACCCGTCAAATGGCGACCGAATCGGATATGCTCAAGGAAGACAGATCCAGAGGTCCGTATAAGTCTAAACACATATACAAAATCTGCACCTTAACGATCAAACTGCGCATGTCTGAGACATATCATAGCGCACTGAATCCCATTATAAAAAATTGACAATCCATCAATCACAGAACATACTACTATATAAATAAAACAGCAATAAAATAATAATAATAAAAAAAAATTATTGTAAAATAGGACAAATAGGAGGCGGCCTAAATAACACAAATATACAGAATAAAGAACCATAATATTAATTGCACAGCATAATATGATATAACATAGGAAAACTACACAGTCTCATGGAAAAACACCATAATGTCGCAATGTTCGCTGATCAGATAGGCTTGTCATTTGCTTCTGGATGTGAAAGTTACTACTTTTTAATAAATGTGAACCTTTTTGGATACTACACCTGTGTTCATCTGTCTATTTATTGAGGCAATCAATTGGTTGATCCGTTGTGGCTGGAGAGTGATCTACCATCACAGTCTACAGGACATCTTTACAGATAAGCCTCAAAGTTTTGTCTTCTGGTAAGCATATACCTGCACTAGTGTGACCTGTGTGTCTCTATTTAGCACACTGTTCAATCTGAGTGATACGTGGCTTTGTGTGATTCCTCACCATATATGCTATATTTTCATCCACAATAATAATTGTGGGTGTCTCTATGGTGGAAATTTTTGGCTCACTCTACCTTGGTGATTAGGTTCCTCTTCTGGATTCCTGTTTGGCTCCATTACAATACTGTACTACACTATTGTGCGCCTCCTCCTCCATTTTTTCTATATATATATATATATATATATTTATATATATATAATGGAAATACAGTACATTTACCCATAGTGAAAAACATTTATATGTGAATATTTGCTGTGGACTTAAACAGAAAAGAATTTACAGTTTCACTGTATTATGTGCCTATTACTTACTTTTTATCCGTTCACAACATTACCTTGCAATTAACTGCTAATTTTCTCCTGCTCTGTATCTTAATCAGTAGGGCTTCCTGTGTGGATAAAATTAAGGATAATTGTAGACAGCACTCCATCAGCACGCATAATATTCCAAATGTTCTTGTGTATATAGAGCACAATAATCACACAGTGCAAAGCACTTCTATTAAATGCTTATAGCTCCAATTCAGATCAAAGGCAAAGAAGTGTACATAGACAAACCTCCTGCTAGGCACTCAACTAACTACTTATAGCACTAGAATTCCATCATGATTTAAAAATACAACTCTACGTGATCATTTTATTTTTTTTCTATTACGAGATGTCAAAGGTGAAAGGACATGTGTTCACCTTCAAATAGCACTTAACCACATGGCTTAAACCTAAATATCACCCCGTCTCAACCCAATGAAGAAAGTGATAGATTTACATAATTGAAGCATGTAGACAAACAACCCTTGGCATCTTGAGCCCTGTCCCATCCAGTATTCCTTTCTCACAGAACCATTTGTAGTCTTGGCATTCCGGATACAGAGCAGGCTATTGCGGAAAGTCCCAGCACCATTCACTCCCTCTACAGATGATTCATGCTACTGAGATAGCCCTTCACAGCCAATTAACTTAATATCTACCAAACATCAGTTACCTTTTCTCATTCATTAAATACTTTTTTCTTGCAGATGAAATAAAAAGTTCAACAGCCATTCTGTTCCTAATGCTAAATATAGCCTTACATGGAATTACTTCTGCTTTTCCTTATACAGTTAGTGCCAGGTCACAGTCTTAACATTTATTTTAAGCCAGTCATTGTAGTTGACAATGATTGTACCACTATGCTTCAAAGCATTTTGCCTCAAATAAGGCAACATGTGATTAGTATAAACATATGAACCACTGATAACAAAACATGCTGCATGCTTTGGCCATGACACCTCTTGGCTTTCAAGTGTTCTTGGCCAAAAAAATTAATCTTGCACCTGCAGCCCCTTAAGCTTGGAGAGGCATATCATGGGCATTATCGAGCAAGTTCATTACAGGAAGGGTGTGCAAGTCAGGCAAACCTGTTTGAGATGCCTCTCTCAAGATGCAAATTCTGCCCCTACACAAACCAGGTGCAAGCTTTGTAGTTGTTGATGATGATTGATGCATCTTTGCGATAAACTTAAGGTTGTACATATGTGTGCAGCTCAAAATACAGATGTGTAAACACAAATTTGCAGATGCTTCGTTGTTCAAAAGCAAATGATGCATATCCACAGTCAACTCTAAATGATGCTCATACGGGTTGGGTACTAAACTGCGAGTAACGAAACCCCGACAACACTTACCTTGACATGGTAATCGTGAAGGTCTGATTCCCGACATACTGCTAATATCACTTGTTTGAAAAACTGACCTTGCAATTGTTGGAGCTCAGTTTTTCAAACAGTTGAGATTACCAGTATGTCAGGAATCAGAGCTTTGCGATTACCATGTCAGGGTAAGTGTTGTCAGGGTTACGTTAATCGCTGTAATGACTACCACCGGCTCAGGCTCATAGTTGTGAGATTGTCAGTTCATTAGTTGTGTGCTTTCCTTAGAAACTTCTGTCATTTTAATGAATTCATTTCAAATATTAAAAATAAAAAACTGCGTGGCTGAAAATATTAAAATATGACCCAACAAGAAGTTGTTCCACTTTCAAACACTGTCAGAGCATAGTTAATTACACCCTTTCATAAGCTCTATAATAAGGAGAATTCTACTTCACATCCTATTCTGTACTGTATTTTTTTGCACTAATGTATCTGCCAAAAATTGGGGCATCTAAAAATAAGCCTGTTAAAATGTTATAGAAAATTATGTTCTCAGACTTTTAACAAGGCTATTTCTCTTATTTGCAATACTTTTTGCAAATCTCTATGCAGCAATTTGCCAAATTTGACACCATTTGTCTTTTTACCATGTATATTTGTGTGAAAGGAGGCTGGTAGAGATAGCTACTAATTAAAGTTACTTAGGTTTGTAATCTAATTAATAGAATGAAAAGCAAAGTAGAAAAAGAGACATTTATAACAGAAAATGCAAGGGGCAAAGCAATACCCAGCTAACACATCAGTCTAAAGTATAAATCCTGCTTGATGAATTAACTTACATTTTCAGCAGCTATTATGACTTGTTTAATTTCTAAAGGGCCAAATTTATGGTTGCATGTAGAAATGTGACCTGAACATACATACATGTAAACAGTTGCATTATTTCATGTGGATTTTGAGTTGCACATGTATTTAGATGCATGCAACTTGCAATCCATAGTATTGATGTGGCCAGAGCTGGTGGAATTACAAGTGCCGTCCAAATCATACTGGAACATGTAGTTCCTCATTAATATATAACAAACAACAGAAAATACCCCTGATATGGCGCCAATATAGTACAAGTAAAGATGAATGGAATAGAGGGGAGACAACTGGTTAATAATGTTCTCCCAATGTTATATTGGACAGAAGACAAGCTGCTGCATAAACCAAGTGGCTGCGCCCACCAACAAACAGAATTAACAACAAAAAACGAATGCAGCGTTCAAATCTAACTATCTCCCAGTATGGGCTAGTAGAGCATAAATAGCAGATCACGAGTGGTCAAATGTATAAAATAGTATTTAATATCACAATAAAATCATACAAATATTACCTATTGATGCTTAAATGATGGTAATAGGAGGAAAGATATACAGAATCTACGTCACAGTGCACTGTGACATAGAATGATATGACAATTCATGACTGTAAAAAACCATGTAAAATAGTGCTCATGAGTCTATATTGTTGGAACCACACCGCTACTATTAGCAATATGTATAACAGCTGTATACCTTGTAGCCGATATTGTGGTCAAAAAATATAAGAATTGAGCATTGCTCTGCAAATTCCTCCCAGCAAAAAAGGCTGATTATTGCCGTAGTTATTAGTCCACATATAATAATAATAAACTTCTTCCGATGGATAATAATATCTATATAGCCATATGTATAGCTCCGTATGGAGTAAAAATAATCTGAAGCCTCCGCTTCCAGTTGGTTTTATAGTATTAGTTCACCATGAAAAGTGTATTCCACTTCATACCCCATAGATGGAGAAAGACACATAAATAAGTAAGATATATTATAGTACTCACTGTCTCTGATTGGAAATTAGATGCATCGTTCTACACACCCGTTAATTTATACCATTAGAGAATCATCTCCTTAAGATCACTGTGTGTCCGATGGTTATAGATTGGAGTCCCACTCCTTCATGATGCAGACTGGAATCGTGGGTGAATAATAGTGTAACCTTTTAGGCTTTAGCGGAATACTCTCACGAATAACTTCACGCACTGCATCAGATGATGGTCCTTGTGTAATCCGCGGTTCACAGCTGCATGCGTAGCCGCCTGACCCACCACTGACTGTGGTGGAAGAAAGCTCCAAGCGGAGAGAGGGGTATGAAGAGACCGTAGGATTCCAACGGAGTCAATTATTTACTTCCAGATTGATCCGGTGATGTCAACTCCTAAGTATGATGAGTGGAATATAGCCGGCACTTGAAGCATGTAGAAAATGAATAAAAATAGCACAATACGGTATCAAATGTAATAGGAGACCAACTAAATAGTTGACTCTATGCCCCTAACGCGTTTCATTACAGAACGTAACTTCATCAGAGGGAATGAACATCCTCATTAATATATAAAAGAAATAACAGAAAATATTTATTAAACTCCACATTTATATTTTTATTATACTCCTAAATGTAAAGGGAATCTTTGATTCTGTCACAATGAGTTAGCTGCTCTGATTGGCTGAGTGTGTATTGGCACCTCATTAATCCTGGTGTATATTATGACGTCAGACCCCACCTCTGCAAAAGCAAAACCATCCCCAGGCTAAAGTGCTAGAGCTGGTTATCCATTTAGTCAGGGGTCATTCCCCCCTTTGTTTATTTATTTAATTCCTTTTTTGACAGTTAAGCTATGTGTTGATGTTGTCATCATCAGCAGCACATATTTTTACCCCTGACCTTCGGGACCAAAAATGGTGGCAAAAAGTGAAAACCATTTCTTCACTATATTTCTTACTACGCTGCTGATTTGCCTCTTGGAAAACTTTGGCCTCTACCAATTTGATTTTTAATTCTTGAAACTATTTTACAACATTCACAACAGTTGATTTAGGTACTTTATTTAATTTATTGATCTCTTTCTTCTTGGGGTGTTCTATCTTTAGTGAGATTAATTACCATTTGCCTCTCATTCAATCCTGTTTGGTTTACATCTTGATTACTATTAAAATATTATACATGATTCTGATTTATTGTCCGTTAACTGCATGTCACACAATAATTTCTTGCACACTACAGATAATTTGAGGTATACTGCCAAAATCATGGAATGTGTGTATTAATGAACATGTAATCAGAAGTAATCAGAAGCCTGATCCAACCTTATTATAATGCTCCATTCCCATTTCTAAATGTAATTCTGTTGGGCAATGTTATACTCATTGTGTGTGTGTAGTAATTTATTGTATTGTATTGTATTGTTCTCTAGCATGACCCCCACAAATATATATCAGCTAACTCTATTAAGGCTATCTAACTTGTGAAAAGCACAGGGTCCAGATTCTATAGGAATACACTGTCAAATAAATAGCTCAGTGTAGAAAAGTAGTGCCTATTAGATATTGCTTTGGTCTCCTGTCACCATCAAAGGCAACTAACTTCCAAGAGTACAGCAGTCAGTTGGGGCTTCTGTTAAGCAGTAAACACTGGACTAGGGCTTTTACAAATGTTACTATCTGTTTTTAACAACCTAACATCTATCCATAATCTGTTAATTTCAAAATAACTCAACCTCTTTGCCATTACAGAAAACTGGCGTACCTCCATCCCTAACAGCTGTTTCCTAAATCTCCCTCAGTCACATGCCCAGAATAACTTCATAGTCATACCTGTGGAACCCTGTGGAATCTGTCTATTCTCTCCCCCCCAGTTTCAGTTTGCTGTTATTTATCGCTCCAAAGAGACAGTTTCACATTTAGTTGGCAACTTTGTGGTCTGGATCACTTATTTCCTATTCTTTGACCTGCCTACTCTCATACTGGGTAATTTTAACATTTACATTGACAACCTACTGTCTCTGCAGCCATAAAACTTCTTTCAATTCTTCCTCCTTTGCTATCTTCCAGTGGACTTCATCCTCCACCCACTGTGATGGACACTGGACACTCTATTGACCTTGTCTTCTTACATTTCTGCCCTATTTCTACTTTCCTTCAATGTCAACTTCCCTAATTCCCCCCATGCACCCAAATCCACATGCCCGCAGTGACAATTAAATACTCTCAGCTTCATTCACTTCTCATTTTCACTAAAACTGATCTCTCCTATGACTACCCTGTCCTGCCCTGATCAAACTGCCTCTTTTTAGACCAGAATACTCACTTCAGCCCTAGACAAAGTAGCTTCAGCCACCATATGTAGTCTCTGAGGATCCAAACCTCTATCATGGCACACCAAAAATATCTGGCTACCTGCAAAAGTGCTCCCACACACTGCTGAGCACACTTGAGAAAGTCTTGCTCTTATGCCAAATAACTCCACAATAAATTCAGCCTTTCATCTTACAACATTGCGTCTTCAGTTGCCAAGCAAACATACTTCACTTCTAATACCAACCCAGTCTTCTAACCCCCAACGCCTTTTTACCACCATAACTCACTTCTCTGCCCACCTGAACCCCCTCCCCTTCCTACCTCATTGCTCATCGGTTTGTTACTTATGTCAAAGACAAAATTCACACCATGCAACAAGATATTTCTTCATGCCATGTCCTGCACACCCCATACACCTTCTTCTACACTCTCTAACCCACCCTTCGTTCATTCTCTCTAGTAACTGAAGGCAAAGTCTCTGCACTCATCTCATTATTTCGCCCTACAACCTACCCCCTTGACCCTATTCCCTCCCAACATAGCAGCTTTTTCTCCCCTGCTGCATGCTCAGCTCTAGATCACCTCTTCAACATGACTCTCTCTCCATTAGCACATTTTTGTCCTCCTTTAAACACACATTTGTATCATACATTCTTAAAAGCCATCTGTTGCCCTAGACTCTCTACAATTAACACTGTATTTCTCTCCTCTCTTTACCTACAAACTACTGGAGGGACTTGTGTTTAGCCACCTCTCACTTTTTCTCCTTTCAATTCTTTTTCCACACTCTGCAACTGGTTTCCACCCACTACGTGCCACTGACACTGCATTCACAAAAATGAACAATGATCTACTTACATTCTAAATGATCTGCTTGCAAACTAAAGCAGTGGTTCCCAAACTGTGCGCCACCGCTCCTTGGGGTGCCACAATGCTCTCACACGGGTGCCATGGCCAGAGGCAGCGGTAAGCAGGTATGCAAGGTGGGGGGGATGGGACACAAAGCCTTAGAGACTCACCCCCACCTGCCATTCCCCGCTTGCCACTGGCCACCAAGAAAGCATAGAAAGCAGATGCTGCTGGAATAGCAGTGAAAGAAAGAAAAGAGTGTCAACTCTGCGGACAACAGGTTACCGCTGGGATGGTGGCAGGAACACTAGGGAGTGTCTGTTCTGAAGTCATCAGGTTACTACTGGAACGGAGGTGAAGTACAGAAGTTGAGTGTCAGCTCTGCGGACGACAGGTTACCACTGGGATGGTGGCAGGAACACTAGGAAGTGTCAGTCCTAAACTCAGCAGGTTACCACTGGAACGGAGGTGAAGTACAGAGGTTGAGTGTCAACTCTGTGGTCAACAAGTACAGGGGAGCCATAATTAGCACCAAGGAGGTTACTAAAAGAACAGGCACCAAACATCCAGGAAAGGTGCCTTTTAAACTTTGGAGCCAAAATCATCAACCAATAGGAGAGGAGCGGAGAAAATGACTAGGATGAAAATGGTGGTGGCCAGGACAGAGTGGAAGGACTGCGGAGACAGGTAAGAGTGCCGGGGATCAGGTATGCAGCCCGATCGCCCGGCGTGTGAAAGTACTCCCCCTTTAAATTTGGGCACTGCACGCCTTCTGCTGTGCTTCATAGGGAACTTCTTATGAAATCTTTCCAGCAATCAAGGTGCGTGAATGTCGGAGGCACGTACCCAGGTGTGCTCCTCGGGGCCGTAGCCCTTCCAATCCACCAGATACTTCAGGCCATCTTTGTAATACTTGGAGTCCAGGATTTGTTTGAGTTCAAACTCCTCCTCCTGATGATCTTTTGGAATGGTGGGAGATGACACAGATGAGAAACGATTAATCCTTAGAGGTTTCAACAGGGAGACATGGAAGGAATTAGAAATATGAAGGGAGGCAGGTAACCGCAATTTGAAGCACACAGGATTAATGACCTAATAATTACTGTAAGGGCCAATGAACCGCGGAGCCAATTTCATACAAGGGACCTTGAGCCGTATATTTTTGGTGGAAAGCCATACCCTATCTCCGACTGTAAAAATAGGAAGTACTTGTCGTTTGTTATCCGCAGATAGTTTGTAACAAGTGGAGGATTTTTTTTAGACAGGATCTTACTTGAGTTCAGATGAAGAGAAAATTCTGGTGTAACGTATCGGCAGCAGGGACCTGGGTGGATGGGAAGGATGAAAATTTTAGAAGAGAAGGATGATGTCCATAGACCGCAAAAAAGGGAGAAGTAGTGATAGATTCATGAAAAGCATTATTGTGGGCGAATTCGGCCCAGGGTAGGAGGTCCACCCAGTTTTCTTGATTGGCAGAAGAGAACATCCTGAGGTAAGTCTCTAAGTCTTGGTTCAACCGTTCGGTCAGCCCGTTGGATTGAGGATGGTAAGAGGAGGACAGACTCAGCTTAATTCCCAACAATTTGCAGAGAGATCTCCAGAACTAAGACACAAATTGGACGCCCTGGTCCGAGACTATTTCAGCTGGACAGCCATGCAGACGGAATATTTCCTTAACAAAGTGAGATACCAACACCGGATAGGATTTAAGACCAGGGAGAGGGATGAAATGGGCCATTTTGGAATACCGATTCACCACGTCCCAAATGGTGCTACATTTCTTGCTGGGTGGAAGATCAGAAATAAAGTCCATACTGATATGGTTCCAAGGTTCCTGTGGAATGGGTAAAGAAAGTAACTGACCGGAGGGAGGCTGGTGCGAGTACTTGTGTTGGGCGCAGACGCCACAGGAGGAAACAAAGTCCCTAACATCGGAAAGGAGGCTTGGCCACCAGTAACTTCTGGACACCAGTTCGGTGGTCTTACGGATCCCAGAGTGACCGGAGAAACTAGTAGAATGGAGATGTTTCAGGAGTCTCTTGCGGAGACCAGATGAAACTAAAGTCTTCCCAGGTGGAGAAACAGGGGACTTGAGTACAGTAGAGGATACGAGACATTTAGGGTCCAGGATAGGATGAGAAGGACCGTCCTCCACAAGAGTTTCTGAAAGAAATGCACGAGAGCGCGGTAGCTCACTTATATTAATTCCCTGGCTTGAAGGTTAAACTGAGATCAAAGCGGGAAAAGAAGAGTGACCATCGTGCTTGTCTGGGGTTCAGGCATTGTGCTGATTGGAGATACAGAAGGTTCTTATGGTTGGTAAAAATGGTGACTGGGTGTCGAGCGCCTTCCAGAAGATACCACCACTCGATAAGCACCGCCTTGATGTCCAGCAACTGCCTGTGGAGAGGCATAGTTCCTCTCCACAGGGAGAAACTTCGTACAGTAAAAGGCACAAGGATGAAACTGTCCTCGAAGAGACTTCTGAGAGAGGACTGCTCCTAAACCTACGTTTGAAGCATCAATCTCCAAAAAGAACGCAGCAGTGGTATCCGGTTGTTTGAGGATAGGGGCATAAGCGAAGGCACCCTTAAGGAGTTTGAAGGCCTCTAGGGAGGCTAAAGGCCAAGACTTATCCACTGGTTCCCTTTATACAATAATTTGAATTGGCAGTCTGATCCTGAAGTTACTGTAAATATCTGTAAATAGTCACCACATCCAAAGTAAGATTTGAACGGCCCATTACTGCATAGAACACCAAATGTGGTGATTTCCCCTCAAGAAAAGTACAGATATGACGTTATCCATGTAACTCTTTTCTACACATAGATTATTATATTTTTGGGATAGTTCCTTTATGAAGAGAAGATCAGCAGTTAGACCCTTGTGAGCTCATTAAACGCGGTACACCAAAATGCCTCTTTATATCCATATTTTTTTTTCTGTAAAGATATCAGTGAGTTTTCTCTCATTCATCATCTTAAGTGGATTCTCATTTTCAGTAACAATTAATCAGTTTTGTTATTTAAGTAGCACACTGTGGCACGATCGTAGGATGCCAAATAAACCTATTGGTGCAACAATGTATATTTATTTTTAAATAAAACACTATTTCACCAGATGTATCAATGATTATCTCGTTGTTTCTGAAATAAGTTTAAAGAGGAAAAAAGCTTCTTAAAATCATGTAGAAGGATCAGTCTCCCACTGCCTCTATAGGATGATGTCTTGGTTAAAGAAATGTTCAATTCTATGAAGCAAGGCAGATAATAAGTAATAGTTATGGGATAAAGAAGGTGGTTTTATATAACAAGAATCTCTTATTTTATCTGCCCATTTATTTTGTTTTTGCTCTTGGGATTAATTTGTTTTCTTTCTTATAGCAGTTCACTTGTTTGGTTTAACTTGGCAACTTCAGCCGGTTGAGAGCCAGCTTTATGAGAATGGAGTCAGTAAAGGAAACAGAGGAGCAGAGTCTACAGATACCACTTATTCCCCTCTTGGAGGAAAGGTTTCCGATAAAGCAGAGAAAAAAGGTAATTTACTAAACAGCTATATAGTAATGGAGTTATAGACTCATCAAAGGCTTGCATTCCAACATTTTAAATGATTAAACATGGAAGTGTGAAACAAGTGCAATTTTAATTCTGCTCCTCTTATGTAAAATTATACAACATATCTTTTGGACAGCTATCACCATAAAAGGGAGCATATTATACAAATTTACAGAGACCACAATGCACTTAAGACTACAGTATAATATACAGATTGGGATGTCTACTTTTGGATTTAAAATTCTCATTTAATAGTGACAGCCAATTAGTCATTAATTATCTTTTTCCAGATACTAGTGGCAGAAGAAGGAAAGCTCTCCCCTTATGGCACCCATTTCAGTACCATAACTCAAGCTTACCAAGATTAAGTTATATAACTAATATGCCACCTCAATGAATGGCCCAATCATGTGCAGTATTAGAGGCATACCTGCTGCCCATAACACAGAATAATATTGATGTTTATGATGCTCACCTGTAACACTAAAGCCCACCTAACAAGCCCAGGAAACAGACAAAAGCAGAGGTGTGGGCTGGGGCACTTTTAAGGAACCTGTTACCTTTACAGTTAAAGCTACTAATAACAATAAAAACCTATGTAAACATTTGAGAATCTAATCAGAGCAGAATAAATTGTAGATAAAATTGATCATTTTTCTACACATATTAGATTTTTTGTCAGTAAATCTATTGAAGGGCACATCAATTAACCTATTTTTGCCACGTTTTAGTGAAAATTGTGAGCATAGACAATAAGAGATTTCACAAAGCTGCATAGCAAAAACACTGTTAATATAAAAATCAAAAAGTCAAGTTATAGGGACATGCATGTCTGTAAATTTTATTACAAGCTATTTTTTAAAAGGCACCTTGTTTTTAAGGTTTAGCTTTTTTTTACAGGTTATTGCAAGAGTTCCCCTACACGATTAATATTAAAAATTGACAACATTCAAGAATGAAGGACTTTTTTTTCACCTTAAAGTGTGGTCTTTTATTTAATTGTGTTATTTTTATACATATATACCATGTCTATTTTAGAAAGTGCTAGGAGAGTTAAAGAGCTTATTTCGAACGTTACCTTCTACATGTAATTAATAAGACGTGTATTTTTATCCAATATTTGTTGGTGTTTTATTAATGTATTTATAGACATCTCTACTGCCTCTACTATAGTTGCTGGTTAAGTAAATTTGATCCACTCTCTTTTGAAACAAAGATATACATTCTCGTCAACATAATTACACACAGAGACAATATCATCAATTTTATATTCAAATATGTACCTTCATTTCCCCATACATTAGTTTAGTCAATATTGTAATTGGTTTGTTAATGAATTTTGTAATGGAGACTTTGTATAGAGCATTAACTTTTATTGGAAAACCACAGTGAATTTAACACAGGATCCAACAAAATCCTAGCATGTGAAACATCAGTAGGCAATGACTTCAACTTAACAAACGCTAAGCAGGAAAGATCATCAAGATATATTTTAATGAGGTCTTTTGCTAGAGAATAATGATTTCAGCAGGGTGTTGGGTTTCACCATTAAGAAATTGGAAAAAAATAATGTTCTTCTGCAACTGGTTCAAATACACAAATTTTATTAGTATAATAAAATTAGTCATCTAGTATGTCCAGTGCAGGTTTGCAGCAGTAAAGTCAGTGAAATGCAATTTAGAGCTAAGGAAAATGTGAAATTTGATATAATAGGTCATGAATATAATCCTTTATGGTTTCAAAATATACTATAATTTAATTGGCCCAATCTGGGATGTTGTAGCAAAGGTGCAAAATTAGCCCTAGCCCTGGTCCCATCTGTGGATAATGCTCACCGGTAGCTTTACCATTATTGACAACTGAATAGGAGAGGCCTTAAAGAAACACAATTAACCCATTGCTCAATAAAGGAATATATGTGTCATATCTCCTATGTCATATTAAATAAAAAAATATATAAATACCAGGCAAACATTAATCTAATAGTCTTAACTTACATAGTTCTATAATAATAAGCATTTTCCCTGATAATAATGTAAACAATGCAGCATGTTACTTCCATGTAACAAACCCAAGGTCTAGGGTTAAAGCTTTAGTTGGGGTCAAATTTAGGCTTTGGGCTAATAAGTAGGGATGAGCGGCTTGAGTCTGTAGATATCCGATCTGAATTTTGTGGTATCGAGATGAACTAAGTCATTCTCACGCTAAATTCATATCTGAAAACCAGACAAAGCGTAATTTCCAGGAACATGTTGGATCTGGCAAGTTTTGGACAAATATTTTCTATGTATGGCCTTCTGTCTTCAGCTGCCATTTTAAAATTGATAGCATGTGGGTAGGATGTTTGCTGCAGAAGTGTGCTCATAATGCTTATAGAGGGTTGGATAGGATGAAAGAGGCATATAAATAGCTGTGATTTACTGCACAAACTGCACAAATCATAACAGATCAGTCTGCTGGAAATGTGTGCAGATAAATTGGGTGTGAGAGAGTGAAGAGAAGTCAATCAGTGGAAATTGGTAGAAATCATATATTAGTAAATTAATTAGGAGTGGACTAAAAACATTCTTTCTTGGTTTTAAAGTCAGAGTATCTCATTCTGAAAACAATTGTACGAAGGTCAGTATCACTGACATCTGGACTATTTAGTAGACAACAAACAGGGTGCTGTTTCACACTGAGTATCATCTATACATTTAATGAGCTTTTATTACTGCTACTTCTGTGTCTCTCCATTGCATCACACATGCTGTCTAATGTTGAAACTAACACATTGTTTTTCTCAAACCATTTCACTGCTGAAATACAGACCTTTTATTAATGCAGCTATTATCTCTCTCCATGTCACACATGCTGTATAACATATCAGTTGTGGGGTGGGCCTACCTTGGGATATCTTCTTTTCTAAAATGACCATCCTATCAGACAATTGCCCTGCCTGTATGTTTTAAATGTGTCATTTTCTTTATTAAACTGCCATCCTGTCTGGCACTATTGTGCCACATAGGGATTGTACCTTTTATTAAACAGCCATGTATTTGTGCTGCTGCTCTGTCACTCATCTTAGCCAGCTAGATCGCTGCAGCCTTTTTCCAATATTGGTGAAAATGTTGACAGTTGTGACGAAGTCATTAGAAAACAGACTGTAAATGATATAAGTGTTAAGAACAAAAATAGCACAAAATCACATAATTATACCTGTGTTTCTCAATTTTTAATGAAATCCAGATCCACACCCAAAACCAAAAACACATGAGGATTTTTGGCCAAAATCAAACCACGAAGATATTTTTAGAGCAAAAATGAAAGTCAAAACCATGGGGTCTGAGCACATATCTACAATTAAGCCCAAACTCTAGTATTACAGTGTTGGTTGGGTTCATACTTAGGACTTGGAACTTGGACCTAAGCCCAAGCCCTAGATAGGAAACTAAAACTTTAACCCTAGAACTAGAATTATCCCCAGCTCTAAATTAAATAAATGGAAGTGACAGCACGCTGCATTTTCTACATTGCTCTTCAATTGTCACATGGACTTGACCGTTACTCTTTGACTATGATTTGATAGCTATATCATCATCATTTATTTATATAGTGCTTCTAATTCCACAGTGCTGTACAGAGAACACACTCACATCAGCCCCAGCCCCAATGGAGCTTGCAGTCTAAATTCCCTAACATGCACACACACACACACACACACACACACACACACAAACACAAACACAGACTAGAGTCAATTTGATAGTAGCCAATTAACCTACTAGTATGTTTTTGGCGTGTGGGCGGAAACCTGAGCGTCTGGAGTAAACGCAAGAAAACACTAGAAAAGCATACAGACTCAACACATTAGTATACAGTATAAGGCCATGGTCGGAAATCGAACTCATGACCCAATAGAATACTGTAGTTAGGATTCACAGCTTCAGAATGCTCAATTTCACTGAATGGACAAATAAGGCATATTGTTCAATATGACACCACTCTAAGTCATGTAGGTAAGCTTACTGAATGCTCATGCCATCACAATAATCCCTAATAGTGATACTTAAGTGTTCTGCTATGCATGCTGTTACCTTCGTAAATTCATAAAATCCAAGAAATGCTCATATAGCGTAATTACTATTACTACATTTGAGATGCAATGATACATTACCCTATTTCGTAAAGGGCAAAATAGGTACAAAAATGTGATCTTTACTTTTAGCTCACTGCTAGCTGAACACCATGTGACAATTCATTTTGTACATTACTCTCTATTTATAATTATATATATAGTATCTTGGACTGAGTCTTGCTTGAAGAAATAGTATGTGGAGGTTAAGAAACTACACATAATTAATTTTAAAGTTTAAATATATTTTTATAAAGCAAGACCTTTCAAGGGTTAATGCATTATATGTTAGAATTTTATAAAGTATATTGTTTTCACGCACTTTTGAATCTCCAGTGCGAATTATAAGTGCCTGCAGAATTGCTTTTAAAAATGTTTTATAAGTTAGGATTAGTGAGGTATACACTAGCTGAAAGAATCTATCCACAAAAATCAATGTTAAAATAAGTGGAATTTTTATTAAGCATTTTATAAGTTCATAGGAGAATACCCTTGGAAAGAGCAATAAAAAGGTAGCATTCTTGCAGAGAAACAATTTTATTAGCTTATGTTACTGCTGCATTACAAGGGGGAATAGGAAGAAAAAGACTAACAGCCAGTAACAATAAAGTACAGATATAATACATTAAAATACAAAAAAAGTATTTAGAACAAGTCATTTCTCAACCTATATTACAATATGTTTTATATTGAATTACTTTTTTCAATATGCTCCACTTAATGACACAAAGTCCCTGCAGCATTTAAAAAAATAGATAAATTGAGCTGATATACAATACAAATAGTTAAATCTAATCACTGTATAAAATATTAATGTATAATCTGTATATTTAGTGCTTGACATTAACGACACTATGGATTATAGGAGCCTGCTTGCTCAGTCACTGCAAAGCTCAGCAAGACATTTCTTGATTCCTTAATATTTAATACAGAACGGATTAAAACACTCTAGGGCTTACTTCCATTGGTTCATGAAATGTTTTACAATTTTTTTCAGTATCCACAATAAAATCACTGTAGATACAAATTGCTCTGAACATTGATCGAAAGATAAATACATGAAAAATGCCATTGTTCAACTGATTTCCACTTGACAACTTTTCAGTCCTATTATGTGAGTGCGAAAAAAACGAGATACCTTGCATTGGATATTGTAGATTCAGAAGTAACAAGTATGTATTAGATAGACAAACTTCTCGGAAAAGTCAAGGCTATGTGATAATTAAAAAACATGATTTCTAAAACAAGGGGTTAGATTAAGAAATTTGTGATAAAAAATCTGATACTGTGTGAGATTTATTCTGTTCACAGTGCATGATGGGATTAGATAGCTTTAGTGCAGCAGCATAAAAAAAAATTGTGATAAATTCAGTGTTAGTGTAACAAAGGCACATCAACTATCTTTCTGGTGTTGACACTTCACCTCGAATTGTAACACTATGATGTTCTGAAGCATGTACTGGATAAATGGCACAAAATCTTAAACACACTGTGACCTAAAAAATGTATCCTTACTTGCGCATAATACAAGGGACAGCATATGCGAGACATACCATGCAGTACCTCTGAGCAGACTATGACCAAATTTCGGTAGTTGCGCCCACCATTTATTCAGCTGACCTATCGCTTATGTTTTGTCCTGTCAGAATGAAGTCCACTCCCAATTATATAATTCCCATCTCTTGACACATGCCCAGAATACTTTTTAGCTGGGGGGGAGGGGTTCAGAGGGGCTTAGAGCGAAAAAAAAAAGGTTCATCTCTTGTGTTTTTTTAGCATATATTAAAAAATTGTAGAATAACGATTACATAAAAAATAAACTTTACTGGCTGGATAAATTATTATTACAAAAAAAGTTAATGCTTTATAAATTGACAATGCATTAGCTGTTGAATGTCAACTACTTTGTTCGATGTTTTTGTCTACAGTGTATCAAAAAGGAAAAGCAATAGACTCTGGAGAGGTGGAAATTGGGAAACAGATTGTGCAGACTATCCCACCTGGTTTATTCTGGCGTTTTCAAATTACAATACACCATCCAAAGTATTTAAAATTTAATGTTTCCTTTTCAAAAGACTCCCTTCTGGGTATATATGGAAGAAGAAATATCCCACCGACCCACACACAGGTACTTAATACACTTTTCCCTGCAACTAGTGATACCATATGTTAAGAGAAGTAGATATTTTGAATGATATGTAATTAATGAAAGTATATTTTTTATTTATCTTTATAAATGATTAGGTAGTTATGTCAATTTAGTACTTTATTAAATGGTTGAAAGCTGACATATTTAGTTGTATTTAATAAATAAATAAATGAATTGGGTAAAAATCAAATATATATTTTATGCATAAATGTTAGTGGTACACCTACAAAGCAGACAAAACTGTTCTTTGAAATATTCAACTAATTACGCATTTGGTTCTGTATTTCACTGGTGAATTTTGGTCTGAAGTTTTCCTAGTGCTATCCCAATCATACCACACATCAGAATGGATAAGCTGTCACCGCCCCAGCTGTATTCATAATCTATAAACTCTTTGGAAGGCAAAATTACAAATATAGTACGGAATGACCTTCCACAAAATGGCAAAACAAAATTGTAACGCAAAGAATTTATCGCCAGAGCTTCACGCCTATGTAGCCTGTTACACTGCAATACTAGATTCACTCAAAATTTCCCTTTAGTTTCACTCATCTCTGCTAGAAAGCCCATAGTTTCTATTAATTGATATGAGTAGTACAAAGTATGGAAGAAATTTATTGTAACAGTCATATGAAGAAACATAAACTTAATAGCAATGGAGAAAGAGTTGGTACACCACTGTCCCTTTATCGAAATGATAATGAAAATTAAATTAAAGGTCAACTATACATAAATACAAGTTGATTCAATATTAAAAAGGTATATTTTAACTTTCACAACTATATATATATATATATATATATATATATATATATATATACAAGTTAACCTGTGCATGATACTCATGCATTCTAGTCAAATCATGCTATTTAAGGTGTTAAAAAGGTTCTTGTCATGCATTTGGCCCATAGCCCAGGCCTCAACCACCAACCACTCCCCACTGTCACCCCTGGCAACCACCAACCACTCCCAACTGTCACTTCTCCTTCAAGAAATATATATATATTTTTTTTAAATCTTTATAAACACTTTTAACAATTAACAAATTAAATTAACAAATTAAAAACATCTTAGTATACCAAATTTCAGCCCTTTCTGAATTTTTTTTCCCACACACACTAAGAATTTAGTAGGTCAGTGTATAACTCCGACCAGCAGGTGGCGCTGCAGTTTGGTTTTCTTTTTTCCACACACACACAGACAGACTAACACACGCCACTAGACATTTATATTATAGATATATATTCAAAAATTACCTATACCACAAAGGTCCTTGTGATGTTGTCTGACATTTTCATTTGGTTAGCAGCTTAATGCAAGCTATTGTTCACCATTATCAGTCATTTCAGGCATCCTCTCTATAAATGTAAAGGTGCTTATAGGCGAGAATTCATCTCAGGTCTTCAAAATAAGTTCCAGTGAAGCTTATTGACCCAAAAATCAATATATATGGCTTCAAAATGACTGATCCTATTTAATGTCTGATGAGGATCTTCTAGATGTCAACCAGGACAGCAGGAGAATATAGTTAGACAACAATAGTGTTCTGATTGTGTACATCAGGCCTGTCCAACCTGTGGCCCTCCAGATGTTGTGAAACTACAAGTCCCAGCATGCCCTTCCAGCTATCAACAGGTTGTCTACTGGCAAAGCATGCTGGGGCTTGTAGTTTCACAACACCCGGAGGGCCGCAGTTTGGACAGGCCTGGTGTACATAGTCATCTTCCAACCAAGCTAGTTGTGCCTTTTACGATTTGCCTGAGCACCAAATGGTCAGATCTGTCCAATTTGGTCACAACTTTGCAGATCTGCCCATGTATAAGTAACCCAAGGTAACAAATATTTAAATGTATATTGGTTAATTTAACTAGCAATTTGTTTTATATATGTCAACTTGTATTTTAGATATAGCCATCATTTAAACAAATGTTATATTTAACAAAATGTTTTTTTATTCAGTAATAAGAAAGCGATGCAAGTGGGTTATTGTTTTTTTTCCTGCAAATTTGGCCCCAGGGTGTCACTATTATGATAGGAGAAATAAGTTTATCTGTATAGAAGATTTCCTTACATATGTTTTATTGAGCATTTATAGAAAATTAATGGGAAATAATCCTTACTAAACTATATTCCCATTAGGAGCGTTTGCTGTGGATTGTTACTTAGTGATCCATTTGTATTTATGAAATAGAAGCGCAACCAGTTAGAAAATTGTTATTACCCATTGTGTTATTATGATGAAAAATTAGATTTTGTTGGTGTCTAACATCCCTAAAGCTCTAAAAAGTTCAGATGAGTCCAATAATTGTCTTAATCGGATGTGAATTGTCCTTGATCTTCACACAGTTTGATTTTGTAAAGTTGATGGATGGGAAGCATTTGATAAAGCAAGAACCAAAAAATGCAGAAAATCCACAACATGCACCTCGGAGTCTAATTCTGGCATCTTTACAAGAGACAGGCTTCATTGAATACATGGATCAAGGTGCCTGGCATTTAGCTTTTTACAATGACGGGAAAAAGATGGAGCAAGTCTTTGCATTAACAACTGCAATTGGTGAGGATTTGCCTTATTTCTCTTGAATGAACTTTGCTGCACCTGTACAGAACAATGCCAGGATCCTTTATAGTGAACATTATACAGTGGGAACATATCAAAACATGTATTATATTTCAGTCGTAACTACAAATTAATTTAAAAAAAAATGTGTTTCTCTAGTTAAAATGGAGATTATCTATAAAATGTCTAAGCTTCCCCTAAGTGAAACTGATTATATACAGTACTGGATGAATTGTTTTTCTGCTAGTATATTTCTACCATTTATTAAATATTTGCATCTTTAATTTACTACTGTACATAATTATTTCACTGCAGTACATGCCAAATATTTTACACTACTAATAAGTATACCTTATCTGGTAGAAGAGAATGGCAATGTTACATTTGGAAGTAAAGTCAGGCACATTACTGCAGCTATCTGAGATTTTATATAGAACTCCATGAGATAGGTTCTCAAAAATATTTAAACTAAATTTAGACAAATAAGCAAGACAAACAGGTTGAATCATGCTTAAATGACTGTATAGTATAACATGTTTAATGTTTCTCCATGCTAACTGCAAATCTGAACTTCAAACTCAAATTCTAGCACAGCAATGTCCACTGTCCAAATAAATAAAACACAACTTAAAATACTATACAATTTAGCCATTAAAGCTTAACCATGGTTAAACCCATACTGTTTACAGTTTATTGTAACGTCTTCTAACCTCAAACACATACTCCAAATTCAAGTTCGGCTTAGCTGTACTAAAATGCACGCCATGGTGGCTGAACAAAAAACGAATTTCAATACTTTCAAGATTGGCTCAACCAAAAGTTGCTTGTTAAAGGGGGCCGGTTCAACTGATACTGACTTGAATAGTTCAAGCACCTCTACTCCGTGTTCTGTCCAGACAGTTCCCTCCATTAACAGGAGCTCCCTCATCAGTTGTTGCTATCTTAATGCACTAGTCAATGCACATTATAGAAATAGGTATAAGTGCTTAGCAATAGATGTATGAAATCAAAATAGAACAAACTGCACCATGCCTGTTAATTTTCCACATTGGTTAATCAAGGGCATCAGATAGTAGAAGGAAACATAGGAGATAAACAAAGGGAATTGGAATAAGTGAAATAAGTGTCCACAGTTTGAAGCACATACAAAATGATTTGAAGGATTTATATACACTGGGGTCTTTTATTTTGTGTTTGCGGTTCTGTCTGAGTTAAGTTCATGGTTTGATGAACACAGCATAAGCAGAATTTAAAATAGGAAATCATTAAGCGTCATGAAGAGCGCACCAACAGTTTGCATGAGTATTTAGGGGCATATTCAATTAAGACGGTAGATTGCAGTTAAGCGCTGCTGCACACTTCCTGTTACCACAACATAGCGGATTTCCCTTCGCACCCCGGAAAATCCACCATGCTGCGGTACCGTATTGACACTTTATGTGCACAGCCGTGCATAGCTGCGATCTGCGGTCTTAATTGAATATGCCCCTTACAGACAACAAGGGACTACAAAATGTCCTATTATTTAGCATTCTTGTTCCATCCAGGTTTCACTCTGAAAGCTAATGTGTTCTTCATAGGGATTATTGGCCCATATGCTGTAAAGACACTTAAGTTAGGGTATTTAGGGGCACTTCACTTTACAAAGTAAAAGATGTTCAAAATCTTATTGTAAGTAGATAATCAAATTAGATACAATAAATGATGCCTCTTACTTAAACTTTAAGTAAAACTTGAGCATTACTTTAGGCAGAGGTGCCCAAACTCAGTCCTCAAGAGCTACCAACAATATATGTTTTCAGAATTTCATCCACAGGAAAGTTAGTCTATTTGCCTATTTCTACAGACAGAAATCCTGAAAATGTGACTGTTGGTGGCTATTGAAGACTGGGTTTGAGCACCTCTGACTTATGATGTTAAATAAGGTACAGTCATTACATACTCTACACATGAGCAGAATGGATTATATACGTAGTTATTTAAATAATCAGTCCTTCCACATATGTCAAATTAATGACTGTGCATTACCTAAAGAGAAAATCAGTTCTGTAAATATGCAGAATTGATTTCCTCTCTCTTCTATTCAAGCTCTATGTGATAGCACACAAAGAGAAGAGCTGTGTTGTCCCACTGCTGCAGTGAGCTATATAACTTTCTGCTGTGACCGTCAACATCAAATGCCACTTGTGCACCCTAGAATGCCTTGTGATTGGTATTCTGGAGCACCAAACACAAAAGTGCTGAGAGCACTTAGTGCTACATAGCAGGGAGCTTCCCATCTGAACACTATATCAACAATCCCCCACCACTACACTGAGCTCTGCATTCAGAGATAACTGATGTGTGACAATCAACCCTTTACAAGTGCAGAGTTAAGGTTTGCAGTAATTAAATCCTGCTCAGAGGCTGTGCTCAGCATTTATGAGGGAGAAATATTCATGGGAGTCTCAATGGCTGTAGCGGGAAGTAAGTGGCTAAAGGGGGTATAAATGACTACAGCGAGAGGATATATAATTAAATTGGAGAAATATATGATTAGAAGGCAATGGAAATTATAAATAGGGGTGATAAATTATTACAGGGGGCATAATGCTACAGGCAGCTCATATACTTACTGGGAAGGGTATATAATTATGAGGGGTAATGCTACAGGCACGAGAAATGCAGAAGGTGGATAAATGCTACAAGAGTGATAATTATGAACGTGGGATAATGCTGAAGGGGGGTGAGTGATAAACGGAGGATAAAGTGGTTAAAAATCTACGGGGTGATAAGAGAGAGGTGATAAGAGTGGAGTTCAAAAACTTGAAGGGGGGAGTAGAGGGGAAAAGACGACGATGGTGGGGTGAAAGAGGGTGATGAAGAGGGGGAGAAAGGCATAATGAGAGTGAGAGCACATATTAAATAATAAAATGTAAAACATACAACATTGTTAAATATAAAATATCATATAGAACATAAATCTGCATACATACATTAATCTATCTATCTATCTATCTATCTATCTATCTATCTATCTAACTATCTATCTATCTATCTATCTATCTATCTATCTATCTATCTATCTATCTATCTATCTGTCTGTCTGTCTGTCTGTCTGTCTATCCATCTATCTATCTATCACACAAATGTTCATTAGAGATGTAGGTTCATCATGGTATATAATAATGTGACCTAAATGAACTAAATGGGCCTGATTTATGTTCTGCCGTACATTCATATACAGAGACAAGAATGCACTGCATCAAGTGAAAAACAAGTCCCTTGACAATGCAAAAATAGAAGCCTTAATAGCCAATATGATAAACTATGAGGGATGGTGCACCCACACAATATTTTTACATTAACTAGAAGAGAAGAAGGGAAATTGTATATACTTGGGCACTCAATTGCAGCGCTGCAAGGATTGTAACTTCTGATACTTAACAGAGGAATGTGTAGTACATTGGCACCATAGTAAACAGTAGCCAGAGGCAATTGCTCCTTTCACTATATATATATATATATATATATATATATATATATATACATGTAAGAGATATAGAGGACAAAGCATGGCGCCTTCTGGTGTAGTATTTAAATATATCACAAATTCAGCTTGTACAGTTAGACCATATGTGTTAGTTCCCAACTGTATAGCTTCAAGGTGGCAAACACTGATTCAGTGATGAAGAATCAACCATGAAATCATGGTGCAGTGCATTAGTAAGAAAATACGCCAAGGATCACCCGACGTGTAGTGATGTATATGCATACCAGAGATAAATAAATTTGCGCTTATCTGTAGATTTTTCTGCATACAGAATGTTCCGAATCGGCACGTGGACATCACTTACACACACAATATGTCTCAATCATCCATGGAATTGGGATAACCCTGTATTATCGGTTCTCAGCTCCACTCACTTTCGGGTTTCGTTTCGTGGTACGCTTGACAGCAGACGACCGACGACTTTACTGGGGCTCAGCATTATACAGCAATAATAGTGTTAGGAAAAGCACGTCTGAAGATAAGGAAACCAAGCGGCGATGGCTGTGGGTTTGAAAAATGGAGATATTGCCTATAGCAACCAATCAGATTCTAGCTTTTATTGATTTAGTGCATTCTTAAAATTGACAGCTAGAATCTGATTGGTTGCTACAGGCAACATCTCCACTATTTCAAACCTGCAGTTTAGTAAATATAGCCCATGGTCTTTGTTTTTAAAACTACCCGTATGTGTGCAATTAGTTAACACAGAACATGTGTATGCAAGTAAGATAGATGAGAAAAACTCATTGTATGTATGTACATTAGACAATAAAAGCATCTTTATTTATTTATTTAATGTACAAAAATCCATGTTTTTAGTAATGATTATAGTGTTTAAATGATTGAAGAGTGGGAACAGAGGAAGAAGGGGGCATGTTGGAGCAAATGTGACATATGTAGACTGAGTCTCAGATGCATATGCGACTGTCAGGAGATGAGAAACGTGAGTGCTCATTCACTAGTGTAATTCACAAACTGATAGTGATGATTTTCAGCTTAGATGCGTCCTGCTCATACAATTGTAAGATGTGTCCATTTTTTAATGCAACTTCCGTCTGCGTTTAAGACAAAAATTGTATCCAACTCTACATGACCCCATGGTCTCTAAGTAAAACCTTACCTAATTTGGAGTTAGAAGGACCTTACTTATATTAGAGTATAACTTCTTGGTGTTAAGGAGACCTTAAAGGCATGAGCAAACTGTCAAGGTCCTCTAAATTCTATAAGAGATTTAGCAATTTAGCACATCTGGGCCATTGATTCCTTGTGAAGGGGTAGTTAGTCAGCAAGTGAAGGCAGCTCAGATCAAATGTACCATGAGTGCTTAACACTCACCCATGGGTATGAGTCCTAAGTATGTTTATACTGCATATTTACCAAAATGGGAAGGCATAGTTTTACTTTAAGCTCTGCTGAAGTAATTATATCTATACATTTTGCAATGCCATCTTTAAATTATGAGCATATGTTAATTAGAACTATGCAAACAAGGAATGATCACAGGTCTGTGAGCTATTGCTTTCAGCCCAACATAATTATTTATGATGTCCAAAGGATAATTTAGACAATAGCTTTATTTACGGATGATATCAAATGAATGAGCAACATGATATATGAGGAATTAGACTCTATCCTCTAGTAAATGTAAATGATGTGTCACCACTGTATATTACATATTCATCAAGTCCAGTGTTTTCTTCATTAATTCTAGATCTACTGGAGTCAGGTGAATGCTGGTATTATGCCTGTGATATATTGACAGCATTAAAGTTTTTGAGACTCCCACGTACAAACAATCTTTTTAACCATGTATCGAACCTGAGCAGATGACAGTATAACTGTATTTTAATATTATATACAGAAATCTATTTGGTAATTTACTTTTTCAGCCTTACATACTTTGCACTAAATCATATTTCTGTAATGTCACTGATTTTATGACAATTTTATTCATCCAAGAAAAAAGAATCTATATACTGAAAGTTCTCTCTATATCTGAATAAAAGCTACTATGATTATTTTTACAGCGAAAGGAAATTTGCAGCAATTTCTCTGCAATTGAGACACTCATACCACATTACCTTTACAGCTAAATTCAAACTTTAACTCAGTCTACTTTATGCCATTTTTATTCACTCACAGAAATGATGGATGATTGCTCAACCAACTGTAATGGGAATGGAGAATGCATATCTGGGCATTGTCATTGCTTCCCGGGATTCCTGGGACCAGACTGCTCCAGAGGTATAGATCGCTGATCAACGTATTTTTAGCATATTATACTCAATGTGTCTGCTTATATTGCTTTATCCATTCAATAAATATAGTTTAGTATAATTGAGTAAAAATATATTGCTGCGTTTTTTACCGACTTTACAGTGCATAGTGTAATTTATTTTAATGCAACTCATTCAAAATGTTTTGTTGCTATATATATGTTTAAAATATTTAGTTTGGTGTTCGAGCCTTTATGATATCATTAGTTTGATGTACTAAATATATGGAGCCATTTTGTTTGCCAGTGGTTGATATATTATAGATGTTTAATAAAGAAGCAGGAAAGTAACCTAGAGAAACTTTAGAGATTCTTACCAGCAAATTAATTTTCAAAACAATCCTGTTTGCTCAAAATGTGACTGATAAGTAACGCCCACCGGAGAATCAGACCAATCACAGTACATGGAATGTAAATGAACTGGTCAACAAGGATCAAGAAATATCCCTTTTGTAGCCTTATAAGAGAAGCATAAAGCCAGTCAGACACTATCAATAGCCCAGACTACACTGAATTTGCTACATAACCGTGTAAACAGTACAAAAGTGTTGCCTGTTTTATTTTTCTCTTTTTTTTCCAACACATTTCACACCCTTGTTACACATACTGATTACTGCAAAACGCAATTGTTTTATTTTCTATGTAGGTGTACAAATAAGCAGACCTTGCATTTTGATGTTATCTGGTAAATTTATTAAACTCACTGACAGACATAAAAATGAAAACATTTCTGTACTTGTTATTAGTGTCAATATCTATCTAGGTCTCATAACACATAATTCTGCAATCTCAACTGGTGTAGTTTTCTTAACAACATAATGATTTGCACAAAACACAAAACACAAGTTTTATTACTACTTAGTGCCAATAACTAGGTATATAACGCAACAAAATATTCTGGCATTCCAAAACACACAGCGGTGTATTCAAAACACCAATAAACCACTACCACTGAATACCTAATTAATCTGTTGTTCTTCATTGCAAGGAGCCTAAGTTAGTAGCCCTCAAAGAAAGGAGAGAGCACAGATAAATAGCATGCTTCAGACAGTTTAAGATGTAAACTGCAGAAATGAAATATCTGTTTCCTCTTTCTAAACAGTACTTGAAAAATGGCAGAATATGATTAGATGTTATGGGTCACAGAACATCTGCATTCTTTTTTATAAATGCCCCCCATGGATTGCTGAGAAATGACGAGGACATTTTTAATTACATGGAATAAGAAATTGTACATTGGAAGAGAAAATTACATCAATACATTTCAATATTTTGCATGAAGCACAAACTTATTGAAGTTGTTGGTTTGCATAATAAAAGAACAATAAGCGCCATGTGATACACCTATCATCATCATCATCTTCAGCTATTTATATAGCACTACTAATTCTGCACTGCTGTACAGAGAATTCACTCACATCAGTCCCTGCCCCATTGGAGCTTACAGTATAAATTCCCTATCATACACACACACACATACACAGACAGAGAGAGAGACTAGGGTCAATTTGATAGCAGCCAATTAACCAACTAGTATGTTTTTGGAATGTGGGAGGAAACCGGACCACCCGGAGGAAACCCACGCAAAAACGGGGAGAACATACAAACTCCACACACTCCACATGGTCGGGAATCGAACTCATGACCCCAGTGAAGTGAGGCATATGTGCTAATCACTATGCCACCGTGCTGCCCATTCACATAAGCCACCCATTCACAAGTCTCTGAGATGCTTATACAAAAGAATGATAACTAACCAAATAAGTAAGCATTTCTGAAGCAAATTACTAACGTGATCAAAAATAAGTGGCCATTCATGGTCCATTTATTAATACAAAGTGCATGAATATCGATTCAAATTGAAGTTAAAAATTAAATAACAAAATGTTGCTAAAAACTTATGGACAGAAACTGCTGTCAATAATATATACTCTATTGTTTGGTTAAGAGAACAAGACAACATATGTCAGACTTTTTGTTACTATATTTCTTTCTTTTCACTTGTTTTATTAATGTGATACTCAAATACTGATATATGCTTAGAAACTGACTTCAGAAAAGTTTGTTTTTCACTAAGGAAGAAAATTATTATTATTATTATTATTATTATTATTATTATTATTATTATTATTATTATTATTATTATTATATGTGAATATTGGCTAGGTAAAAAAACAAAGCAAGCAAAAAGCAACAGAAAATTATCTGGAAAGACATAAGTAAGCCTATCATGTTCTCCATGACATCTATTACTGATTTGGTAATATGAGCTAATTGATTTAAGGAAGGTAATAAAGTAAATTTCTGTAAAGAATATTCCTCTGGAGAGACTCCTGCATTTCTACCATTTAGTGGATTGGATTGGAGTCTCTAAAAAAATAATATTTGGAGACATATCAAAGCCTAGCTGCCAAAATCTATGTAGATCTGCTCTTTTAACTTACCACCACTAACAGTGCATAGTAATTTCATGTTTGTATCTGATTTTATTATTGGTTTAGTAATAGGCATATCGTGAAAATCAACACTATTATTATTAGTGCTAAAAAAAAGTACTTATACCTTGACAGAACTTTTTGTGAGCACAAATAAGAAAATCAAGCTATTGATTTTTTTCAGTAACTAGCAACCAGGGGTGCTACAAATACCACAACACAATTGCTACAGCTATTGTTTGTGTATATTCTTTTTGGTCTAAGTAGCTATCACATATGATCAAGGGGTATAGAAACCATATATTATATTATTTGTTACCAACTGCCGGGGGACAGAGCAGATGCAGGACATATCTAGATAAAGAGGGTATCCCAGGTGCCATGGGAGCTCACTTCATCCAATGTCAGGACTCTCTGGTTTATCCATGTATACTCAGTTTGTGCTGAGCCTCATGGCCAGTTACAATAATATTGTACTGCAGCCAGAGAGTTTCATACCCTTTAATTAATACAAATGTTTATAGCCTGTAGGTGCGTGTCAGTTCAAGGCCCTGTATCTGTGGGTCATAAGTTCTGCAATGGTTACAAATCTGACATTCACAAAAACAAGGAAGGATTTTTCTTTTTTTAGCAATTACACTCTATCTTGAATATTACAGTTCCCTAATAAGAAGGACTCTAATGTGTTCAGGTCCTCTCAGGACAGTCATGTTTTTTCCTACTTAAAACTCTTAAAAGGGAACTCCTGTCATATCATACGCCCTTAATTTATAAGAAATAATTAGCAAATTCTTACTGTAAACATTTCTACTGCCTTAGAGTAGAAACATAACTATATTTTGAAGAGCAAGATAATTAACTTTTTAATAGAGATGTTCACTAACCCCCTTGTATTTGTTTTGGTTTTGGATCTGGATTGAGTTTGTGTTTTGGTGTTGGCTTTAGCAAAACCGCCCTCGCGTGTTTTGGTTTTGGATCTGTTTTTTGTAGAAAAATAGCTAAAATATGCTACAATCACATAATTTTAACTAATTATAACACGACAGTTCATAGCACATCTAGGAAACATTGCCACACAGCAGAGGCAGAAAAGAAAAGTGGTGCAAGATGGAATTGTCATTGGGCCCTCCCACCCAGCCTTATGTAATATATTGAAAAGGACATGTACATTTTAACAAAGCAAGCACTCCAGAAACAAGGAGTGCCACTTTTATGGCTGAAGTGCTTGGTTTGTTTGGGCCCCCACAAAACAAGCTTAGCTGCCTTAAGCCCAACAGTGCTGTCAATGAACTCTACATTATTAAAGCATGTCTGCTTGTTCTGCATCTTTAATCTCCTTCTCTTCTCTGGATACCTCCCTCTCATCCCTGAAGAACTGGCAAACTTATATAGACAAAGGAATGGATATTACAACTGGAGTGGCATTACATCTGCTTCAGACAGACTGTGACACAGAACATATGGACAGCATGGAATCTGTCTGCATTGAACAGAGATTTAAACCAATATATAGATGCAGTTGAGGAGACCGTACTTAAATTAAAATGTGATCCACTGGATAAGATCCCAGATTTAAGAGAGCTTGTACACGAGAGATACCCTGCGCTTCAGAAGAATAATACAGAAGGGGCAGCATGATAAATATGTCCGGTTTAAAGAACAGCTAAGAGACCTGAGAAAAAAATGGGTGTGTCACCGGCCCCTGCAGACGAAGATTTGGAAGATGAAGACGAGGAGATCGCCGTCAACCAGACAGAGCACTCGTATAACACAGTTGGACATGATGAACCCAGTGAAAGTATGTGGTCACACGTACGAGAGAGAAGCAATTGAAAGGATGATTGAAAACAAACTTCAGCACTTATAGCACATGTATTTAACATTAGCACACAGCCGTAGCTGAAAGGAAAAGTGGTGCAAGATGGAATTGTCCTTAGGACCCTTCCACCCACCCTTATAATGGACCTTAAAAAGGACATGCACACTTTAACAAACCAAGCACTTCAGCGACAAGGAGTACCACTTTTGTGGCTGAAGTGCTTGGTATGTTTGGGCCCCCCACAAAACAAGGTAACAATGGGCATAATTAATCCCGGGGGGAATCCACAATTACAGAAGTTTCTGTACTTTGATCTAAATGCCAGTAAAGGCCTTCCTCATGAAATTTGTAGTTCATTTTAAGACAGTGCTGTCCCAATTTTTGGGAAATTCTTTTAGACCAGATCAAATGTAAAAATGTTCTGCTGAATCTATTTTCAAAAAAAAAAAAATGTTCTGCTGAATCATCTACATCATCCTTGGATCTCTCAGAAAAGCTTCATTTTTTTTCCTAGCAGCAGTAGCCTGAGAAACTGAAGGGGGGGGGGGCGCCGTTGTGTCAGGTACCACTACAGCTGTCAACTTGCTCACCAGGAGCTCATTGCATCTCTTGTGATCCAGGACAGTGGGAAATAAAGAGAAGACGTAGCTTTTAAAATTAGGATCAAGCACAGTCGCCAAAATTCAGTGATACGATTTCCAGAAGTTAATAACTCTTCGATCCTGGCGAAGTGATTAAAGTAGTTCATCATTGTTTTATCTCCTCCTTTAAATTTTTAAACACCTCTTCTTCAGTTGGTGGCAGGGCAAAATAAATTGTTCTCGCATCTGCTGCAATTTCCTACATGCTGTTGCAGAATGCCGAAAATGTCCCAAAATTTTTCGGGCTACAGACAACATCACCTGCACATCCCTGTCATTTTTCAAAAAGCTCTGTACCACTAAGTAGATTGTGTGAACAACGCAGAGAATGTGATGGATTTCACCCAGCTGTAATGCTCTCACAATATTGGTGGCATTATCATAAATTACATATCCACTGGACAGTCCAACCGGGATGAGCCATGTTGCAATGACATCTCTTAGTTTTTCAAACAGGTTGTCATCAGTATGCCTCTTAGTGAAGCCACTGATACACAGAGTAGCCTGCCTTGGAATAATCTGGCGTTGTTGGGTACATGCTGCTGCTGTTCCTGCTTCTGAAGGCAATTCACCAACCCAGTGGGCTGTCACAGTCATACAATCTTTTCTCCAGTTCCCCTTTCCTCATATCTGTGGTTAAGTGTACAATGGGCAGAATGGCATTTTGTAGCCTAATAATTACATTTTATGGAACCTTTTGGTAGAGGTGAGGAATTGCTTTTCTAATAAAATGGTGTTGTGATGGAATTTGGCAACAGGGACACAGGACCTCAATTAACTGTATAAAACCAGCTGCACTAATTGTGGATATTGGACGCAGCTCTAATACTAACATAGTCACCATGCCGTCTGTGATCTGCTTTGCAACTGGGAGAAAACTTTTATACTTGCTTCCTCTTGCAAAGGATTGTTTAATAGTCAATTGTTGTAAACTACCAGTAGTCTTCTTCATGGTCTACACCTGGGTTGAAGATCCACCCTCAGCAGCAGCAGAAGCAGGACTAATGATCAAGAATTATTCAGAGTAATCCTGGATAGGGGAGAAGTCCTCTAGCCTTAGCAACTTGGATGCTGGACTAACTCTGATCACTATTGAAGATATTTATGAAGAAGGTGTTGTCGGTCAAACGCTACAAATGGCTAGACAACTGTTGTCAGAATTGGGTAAAAATAATTTCACCATTAAGAGGTGGATTTTTTTGGTCTTGTGCCCAGGCATAACAATGGCCTACTTCTTATCACTGGCAAGAACTGCTTCCACTGGTGCAGGATTTCCACAAACAACATCATCCTCATCATCATCCACATCAACCAAAAATTGTGACAGCTCTGTCGTAAAATGAACTACAAATTCTATGGGGAAGGCCATTACCAGCAATTACATCAAAGTACAGAGACTTATGTAATGGTAGATTCCAGCAGGGATGAATTAGTATTGTGTGAGGATGATGTACACACTGATGAGGGTGAGGATGATGACAGTGTAGATTGCAGGTGTTGGGGTTTAGCTGAGAGAAGGGAGCTAGCTGATGCTGGTATGCTTGTTAATATTTTGGGTAGAATGACATATTGGCAAGTTTATATTTTTCTACAGTAAACTTTCACCTTTATTAGAGTGGGATTTTTTTCTTTAAAATGGTAAAAGCTTTTATTTACATTTTTGTTTCCCTGACTATGCACATGCACTTGAACATAGGATAAAGCACATGACGTAGCGGGATTAGTATCATTATGACTGAGATCGAAGAGTGACAAGTATAATGTTACTGAAGACATGAGAGAGACAAGAACAATGTGACTGGAAACTGGAGGGTGACAAGAACAATGTTACTGAAGACTGGAGAGTAACAAGAACAATATGACTGGAGATTGGACAGTGACAAGGACACTGCCACCCCTCCTGTTTCTGTATGAGCTATGTCACAGTAGAATGTCACTGGAGACTTTTAGAAAACAGACAGCCCTAAAATTTGAATATCTGTTTCAGCACTAAACACTGACTCCTCTCCTATTTCTGGGTGAGTTACGGCACAGTAGAAAGTGACTACAGATTTTGAAAAACACTGATAATCCTATTATTTCTATTTCAGCAATGACAATTAGCAATGGAGCAATGGCACGTAGACTGTAGACTGGCAACAACACTGGGACCTCTCCTGTTTCTGTGTGAACTATAATAACACAGTACAATGTGACTGCAGATTTTGAAGAACACTGACAATCCTATTATTTCTATTTCAGCAATGACAATTAGCAATGAAGCAATGCCACATAGACTGTACACTGGCAACAACACTGGGACCTCTCCTTTTTTTGTGTGAGCTATAACTCAGTAGAATGTCACTGGAGACTTTTAAGAAAACTGCCACCCCTCATCTTTCTGTTTTAGATATGACACTGCCCAACTGCACTAGAGCCTGCCAAGAACCGCACTACCCCTTCTCTCTCTCTCTCTGTTAAATGGCGCCGGATCGCCATGGAGGGCGGTACTTATAGAATCCAAATCTCGCAAGATCCGATGATGCAGTAATGATGTTTTGCCCCGTTTTCACTTCCGAGGGCACGTGATAGTATCGAGCCGGCTCTACTCGGTACTCGGATCGGCGAAGTTTGAGTGGGCTCAGTACTCGGAGAACCGAGCCCGAGCATCTCTACTTTTGACATTAGTCTATATCAAAGGCTGTGTAATATTAGCTTCATGCCTTACAGGAAATAATTCAAGTGTTTATACTAAATTAGTAGACCATGCTCTTTTTCTCTCCACTACAGCATATCGCCATGTTAGGAAGGAGGTGCTTTTCTAACAGAGAAGTGTCAAAGTGATTGCCAGCTTGGGAAACATGCTTTACAGACTTGCAGGGCCAAAACTCATATCTCTCTGTATCAGATCCCATTAGGACACTATCATAAAGCTTGCCCCTTAGGAGACATATTTACTGTATTACAGATCCAGTATAGCCCCAGGAACAATTGGCTACCTTAGGAAAATATTTCCTAGGTGGCAGTGTTGCTTAAAATGTATGCGAGGAACCTGTTTATAATGCAGTGGCTAGGTAATTATTTGCTTTTAATCAGAGCTTTAGTAGAATGTATGGTTATCAGTGTATTTTACTATCATGGTTACAATTTTGATTAGTGCCCATTTAAAGTTGTTTCTACCATATCGAACCTCTGAGCAGGAGATTTTAAACGACATGCATCCAGTGCACTTATTTCCTTTCTTTTCCCTTTTTGCTATAAGAGAATATGGTAGGGAGACCAAAACTAAAGTGATTTTATTATGTTGTCCTTTGTTGGATCAATGTTGCACTTTTCAAATAAACTGATATTTGTGTATGCTGGATTTCAACCATAAGGCAGCAGAAACAAAAGCCATACAAGTCATCCTACTACCACCTACTTTGACCCAGAGAAGGGGTCTTCTGTACTATTGTAGTATCTAAGGCCACCTCAAAGAACAGCACATCAATTTCACTAACCAATATCTCTATGCTACTAGTCACTGTGTAGCTGAATCAATAATTGCAGTAGGCAGTAAATAGAGATATATATCAGCGTGCGGTTCCTACTGAATTCATTGTGTGAGTGCAGTGACTAACAATGGAATAGAGAAGGTGCAGGTAGGGAGAGAAAGCAGCCACCCTCCCATGTATGTCTTTTCCTGCCACTCTTAGCCACAGCAGTTCCTGGCACTATAGAGATATTGAGAATAAAGGCTGTCAATGTGAGAGACTTGTGTGTGTCACCCCTAGAATGCTTCCACCTGAGAACAGATTCTTACTTCGACGTGAGAGAAACCACTCTGAGTTAGAGTGCAGTTTTCCCTAAAATCAAGACAACTGCTTTATCTGGATTATTAACATTTCTGGGAAAATGAACATATAACTTTATAGCTGAATTTGCCATCCAGTTTGGAAGATTGAATTGAGTAAATATCACACCCCACCGGTGTCCAGGTTTTTTCAATATTACGGGAGCCCTACTAAGAGAACCCATGAGAATTACATTCAGGTTGAGCACTTATTAGGATTATACTTTCAAGTATATTTTACCATCAGCTTCCTGAAGACACTAAGTATCTTGCATAGGCTCCTTCCTGTAAGGAGAATAACCCTGTGGTCTGCCGCAACTAATTTGGCACTGTATTCAAAAAGGAATGAAGTAATTTCTATTGTATTTAGTGATTGCACAGGTTAATCCATTTGAGCATGGACATGTAATGATTTATTTACCACCATTAGGAAGCCTTTTAAGAGAGATCTGAATGATAAAAATGTGAAAATTTTTGGCTATTAGTTCAATCACCACTACACTATTTAAGGTCAAAAGAGAGCTGCTAGTAAGCAAGAAAAAATAATTATGTTAATATCATACTGAATATATGTGTCACTAACTGTCATAAGTGAGGGTGCTGTCTCCAGGTAGTCAGCAGGTTAATATTATTGCTGTATTAGTAAGTGTAAGTTTATTGCTCTATGCTGAAAATCATTATCGTTTTTGGTCCTAAGGACATAAGAACATAAACAATTGGGAAATCACTGACATACGTTAAAAAGTATTGTTCTTTTCAGATAATGACAAGGGGCCTGATTCATTAAAGATCTTAAATGAAGAGGATCCTTATTTCAGTCTCCTGGACAAAACCATGTTACAATGCAAGGGGTGGAAACTAGTTTTCTGTTTTGCACATAAGTTAATTACTGACTGTTTTTTCATGTAGCACACAAATACTTCATAGCTTATTTGTACACTGAAATTTAAAGTTGATATTTGTGTGCTACATGAAAAAACAGTCAGTATTTAACTTATGTGCAAAACAGAAAACTAGTTTCCACCCCTGCATTGTAACATGGTTTTGTCCAGGAGACTGAAATAAGATACCTCTTCATTTAAGATCCTCAATGAATCAGGCCCTAGGGCATTACTGGTTTTCAGCTTATTTAGGGATGTAACTTCAGACATTTGAAAATGTTCTTCAACAGAGTTTCCTAAACGTTTTTCAGGATATAAGATCAGAACAGACACTGGAACCACATCCAACAACCATAAATTGGGGAAATTTGACCAATACTTAAATTAAATCAAGGATCCTGTCAAGGGAAAGATATAAAACCCCAGGAAATGCCCTATTGCACTTATTTTCTGAGTTTGTTTAATCTACCTCTGCTGCTTGAATTTATTCCTCCCACCACACATCAGAAGCAAACTGTATTTGAGTCCCAGCCACACCGAACTCATCATGTTTTTACAAAACTGTCTCCATTTCTGCTCTAACCATAAACTTCTGCTGTGAGCTCACAGAGAAACATTATTCAGTCTCTCTGACTACCATTGCATTACTCATCAAGACTTTTCATGGAAAGAAGTGAATTCAAACATCTTTATGACTACCCAACTCCTGCTACCTGTAGCCTTAAAATATTAATGATAAAGCAATGTGAGCTTTGAGTTATGGCAGGAGCTATAGAGGAGACTTGAATCTATTTTGCTTCCAGTATGTTAAGAAGGGTCATGTAGAGTCAGTCACAAGTCTGACTCCTAAGTGCAAAAATCTTACATCTCAGTCTGCTCTCAGATTGAGATGGTTCTCTACATTTAGAGACGCAGAGCGGAGGAAGTCATAGACAAGCAGGCGTAGGCACAGTGCCATAATGGCTTGTCAACACCTCACTTACTATACTGAGGGCGAAGTAGCCAAAGATAGGCCTCTAGAAGGTATTTTTGTTTTGGCTTTTTTCCCCCTGATGTAAGATTCTCATGATTGTGCTGATGATTATATGAATTTTGCATACAATTGCAAGTCATACATATCGTTGTAGATATATGCGTCTAGGAATACAGAATATTTCTTACCCATGCACGGTGCTTGGGTAAAATGGTCAGATTCTTTGTGTTACATTAGTGAAGTCAGGTTGTGATTGCGGATATTTTCAGATCAAAGCCATCATCTAACAATATTTTCCATCAGACCTTATGAATATGATAGATACTGATCAGATATTTATTGGGATTGGCGGTCTTTCTGGACCCACACATGCACTGACTTGGAACCAGTTAGGTTTAAAATGACCAACAATATTTGACCATCTGAAAAGCAGTGTGTAATGGCAACTAAAGGCAATGAGTGATGGAGAAACTTGGATGCTTTGTCTGTTGGACAGAAAAAGAGGGAACATATTAACTGGATGCATACTTTAAAGAGGTACATGCAGTCAAAGGGGGTCTGCAACAGTAGGGTGACCTATTGTTTGTGTCATGATCTATAGGAGGGAAAACAGTGTTATAGAGTATATTAATTAGTAATATAACAATGATTACTGGCCACTGTTCTTTTAGAGCAGATTTCTTAACTCCCAAGATTAACACTCAAGCTTACTTTAAACATGGGACAGTTAAATAACTGGTTGCCAATAGTATGTCAATATGAGAATCCAGACAGTAATTAAACACATCACAGTTCAAAAAAATCTGGCTACCTATAACTAATGTGTGCTAGTGAAAAACAAAAACTGGGGGTTGGAAAAATGCAGTGATTTGAGTAGAACAGATACTCTCAGAAGTAGTAACTACTCATGTTGGCATAAAATTTGCACATTAAGCACTCTTTCTGAAAACTACTGGAAGAATAAAAAAAAAGCATTTCATATCAAATTAACTATTTTTCCAATTTCCTCTATATATATATATATATATATATATATATATATATATATATATATATATATATTTATTAACTATGCCATTATAACAGACACAAACATGCAAGTTTACCATACATTATGAAATATGAATAAAAAAATGATTTTTTTTGTGTTTTATTTTGATATCATAACATATATTTGAATAATGTTACAATAAAAGCTGGAGATGCATTTTTCTGATTTGTTTTCTCAATGGTGTTTTCAGATTCATGCCCGGTACTGTGCAGTGGCAATGGTGAATATGAGAAGGGACACTGTGTGTGTAGGAATAGCTGGAAAGGAGCAGAATGTGACGTTCCTGAAGAGCAGTGTATTGACCCAACATGCTCTGGTGGTCACGGGACCTGTATTATGGGGGTCTGTATCTGTGTACCAGGATATAAAGGAGAAATATGTGAAGAAGGTTTGTTTTGGACTCTCAACTATATTTTTAACACATGCAAGAACATTGTATTATTTTGTCATGTTGAGTAATGATATCAGTAAAATATGTTTTATGAAATATCTTGCCTGTAATCATTGGGGGTATCTGCTTGGATCTCCAGTTGTTTATACGTGGCCTTTAAATTGCATTATTTATGTTTTAAGGTTAATTATGTTGCATTATTCTGATTTATATAACAGCACACAATATCCAGTAACCTTCCTCATTTGTTTTGAACTATGGCAATTTATATGGCTGCAGCTTTACAATACTGGCCTTTATAGATTGACTCACTTTGTAACGCTGATCAGATTTGCCTCACCTATTAAATATAAAATATGTATATACCTAAATTGTAATTATAAATTGATATAAATAATTTTAAGATATGTAAAATGAAAACCAGACCTTGTTTACACTGTTTGTAGCATTTACATTGATTTTATATTTCATGTGATACAGAGAACTGTCTGGATCCATCATGTTCTGACCATGGTGTTTGTGTACAAGGAGAGTGTCATTGCACCGCTGGCTGGGGAGGTGTGAACTGTGAGAATGTTCTTGCCCTGTGTCAGGAGCAGTGTTCTGGCCACGGAACCTTCCTGTTGGACAGCGGTGTTTGCAGCTGTGAACCACAGTGGACGGGAGCAGACTGTTCTACAGGTAACCATGCCTCAATTTACAGTTCATTGTTATTATTTTCATTTACAGTGTTATATTGCCTGTTTTTGACATGCATAACAAACGCCTTAAGCTTTGTATGATCATTAATTGTATGAATAGTAATCTCCTGATGTATTACTGTGAGTTTACGTGCTGTGTTTACATTAATCTAAGTTTAATATTTTGGGTATTTGAAATGCTGGCAAGAGCAGACTTGTGATAAGGTCATCATTTACAGAAATGGTACATTATCTTTAATTTAGTAGAAAACTGCTACGTAAACAGAAACAAACATGCTTAACTGAGAGACACCAAACCCTTATTAAGGTTTACAAAACGTGTGACATTTTGTGCTCTGAAAGATAGCACAATGTTCTTTGGGATGGTTACAAAAAAACAGCTGGATTGTAATTAGCAGTTAGTAAAATAAAACAGTGCGACTTTTGACAACTTGACAAGTTTGCATTAGTCTGTGTGAATAAATGTACATTCAGCAAATTTAAATTCTATTGACTTCTAGCACATAAAAGCTTCTCAATTCTTTCCCAAACCTGGGACAGATTTCTTTTCAGAAGGCAACACATACCTTTTAGAATGGACTATAACCAGTAATTGCATATCCTTGAAGATACTGTAAAAAACATTTCAGTTTCATATGTTGTTACTATTTCCTCCTCCGATTCTTTTATACATGTGCTTAGATCATTGGTATTTACAAGCAAATCATGCCATATACTGTATGGATACAATATATTGATAATAATCTCACATAAATTTAAAACAATACAAAGAGTACTTGTGATTAATCTTTTTTTTTAAGAGGATCATGTATATTTTTCTGTATGTTCTAGTCAGTGTACTGCCCTATATTTCATTTTAATTTTGGCATTTGATGAGGGCAAGCTTGTAAAATTAAATTACCCAGTGTCAGGCCTTAGTTATTTTTCATAATAAATATGTGCATATATATGACACATCACACAAACACACACAGTATTTTGCAGTGCCGTTGTTGAGACTGGACAGAAGATAAGTTCTCCTGCTGAAGGACCAAATATTGTTTATGTATTAATACAGCTATGAAAATATGTAGGTTGAGAGTACATGCCGGGAAATCTTATTACTAACAGTTGTAATAAAACTGATGAAAACAAATGAAAGTAATTAATCAGAGGACAGTCAAAACAATCCAGTAGTAAGGCCTAGGTCAATAACAGAAGAAGGGGAAGGACCTGCAGCTCACACCGCTACTGGAGAACAGAGAGCCCAGACACAGAGTATCTTTGTATCTTTGGAACCCACCTTTCCTCTTGGGTCTGCCCTCAGGTTCTCAGATTCACCAAAGTATTGTTATTGAACAACCAACTTTGAAACTCCAGGCAACAGGACCAGGGCAGGGATACAAAAATAAGGGAACTTGGATACATAAGGCTAAGGGCAAGATCTTAAACATAACCAGGACAAGAATCATGCCAATGGCTATGTCATGGATCAGGGAACTCACAAATTCACACAATCAACCAGCAATCTCCAATGTTTAGGCAAGACTAATGTAGGCCTGGAGATTACTGGGAATTTACGGCAATTTGGCTTGTTAGAGTGGAGAAGACAGACCAGAAAGAAGAGATATGGAATACTACAGAACATAAGAACAGGCATACCACAGTACCTGCTAAAGCAGCTAAGAAGCAGACACTGAACTATAGCGGTTGTGGGATCCTTACATTGAGCCATAGCCTTACAGTTAGGTGACAATTTCACCATACACCAATGTCCATGTCATATTTAAATTACTTACGCTATGGTACAGGTAAACTTCACCTCAGCTGCGTTTTGCAATTGGCATCGTTCAGTGTTGATGATCAGGAAACAGGGAACCCCCCCCCCCCCTCTGTTTCCTGATCTGGAAAACATTGTCTGGGGAAAGCATTGACTAAAAGAGGAGAGGATGTTGACAATCCCTTTAAACTACCATGTATAAATGTGGTACACACTACAAGTTTTTCAAGCAATTGTTGTGCCATTCACACGATAAACGACTGTTAAGTCAGATATCTCATTATTGTGTACGCTCCCATGATCATGTTTTATTGTACCAAAGCACATCGTATCATTTGAGTTGTTTTTATAAGCTGAATAAAAATCACTATCAATGATGGAATGATGATGGGGCAAATGTGGAAGTGTGTATACACTCACGATCAGCAGTCTAAGAGGAGGATTGATCACTACTCAAAAGATTCCTTGATAAAAGATTGCCATACAATGCTATTCCCATTTCTATACAAAAACTTGAAGGATAAGTGTAAAATATGTTTTTATCAGACAAAACACTGACAATTTCATTGCAGACACATTTTATTTTAAATATATTAACATGTTCAGGAGAGAAGAGTTATGTAACACCCATTCCTTATTAAAATGCTAAAGTTATACAGATACCCATTCTTTATTAAAATGCTATTGAAAATGGTTTGTTGAGAGGCAAGGGGGGTAAAGTTTGGCAGTATGGTCACGGCAAAATCACATTTGCTGGTTCATGAAATATATTAGGCTTTTTCCATGTACCCTGCAAATAAATAAAGTAGCCCCAAACATGTTGGGGCTGCTTGATTCCCTCAACAACATTTAATGTTATGGATACATATTATAATAAAAATAAGAATATAAGAACAAAAAATGATAGCAATGATATGTAGCATGTTAGAAAACCATTTCTTAGTTTCTCTTATTTCATTTATTGCGTTTAAATGATTACATTTTAAAGTTCAATGAAATATATGACTATTGCAAATATTGTGGCAAGGATTTATAATTACATCTGCATTAAGTCTAATTGTTGTTATCTACTAAAGGCACCAACTGTATAGCTATGTAGAGGTTCCTTAATTTCCACTACTGTCATCTACTAAGCTACAGTGTATCATTTGTATGTTTGCAAATGATAGTGTCAGTGCATAAAACCTGCGTTTACTATACAGCTTAAAGTATTCCTACAAACAAACCTTTACCCCAAGGAGAATGAGTAATCCTTTTACGTAATATCAATTTCCATGGCTCTGTTCTATGAAATGAAATATATGTCCTTATATTTACCATCAGCAGCTAGTTCAGCAAAGTTGTATTGATTTGGTTTTTGCACAGTGAAAATTACGTTTTGAACCACAGAGGAATAAGCACAAATTGCAATATTACATGTCTATCACATCTAAGGCATTTGGAGCAGGAATTATGTCTTTGGGAACATAGTGTTTCATTCTGGGTAGATGAAGTTTATTCTCATGCCATTTAATATTGTACTGGATGTAAATGTTATTCATTTCTAAGATAGAGAAAATGAAGAAAGGTATAAAGAAAAATACAAAAAAAAGAAATGTGTCAGTTAGTTTTAACTGTTTCTGGAATAGATACAGTTATTGCAGACAAGTGGTGACAAGATGGTACAGATATGTAGAATCCTGACATGGAGAATACTCAAAGGTTTAAACAAGTTAAATGTTTCAGTAAATGTTCTCAGCTTCTATGAATATATATAAGAGAACTCTAAATTAATTTTTATTTTACTTGGGGTGAGGTATTTTATTCACAAGTTTTGTTTTAAGACAACACAAGTCACTGGTGTAAAATACAGTGATATATAGTATTTTAGGTAAGTCATATCTCTATGCTTCAAATATAAGTGATGGCTTTATTGATTTTACAGACATTTCTTTTTTTTTTATAGTATTTTATTGAAGGTTTTCTTAATATTTGGGTATGGGAGGGGGTACAGAATAAACAAGAGATACCAAGGGAGAAAGGAAAATGTACAAAATTCAGTACCATTGATCCATTATAAAAAAAATGGAGTTCGCTGTAAAAGTTAATACAAAACTGTTGACGAGGGGGTGCAATGAAGTACTAAAAAGGGAAGAGGTCTGAAATGGAAAGAGAAGAAGAGAGGCAGGGGTATGAGGGAATGTTATAATGGGGATGAAGTAGTAGAAAAAGATGAGAAAAGGAATATATGAGAGGCAGAATCGCTGAGATTATAGGAGGTTCAGAATTTTTCCAATTCCGGGCAACTAGACATTGATACATCTAGCTGCAGTAAGAAATTGACCAGGGAGTTTCCAGATCAATCTATGGATTCCAAGAGGTAGACAAAACGAAAGGAAGAAGGAGAGATGAAAGAGGAATTGCAGGTGTGTTACCTTCAGAATAAGATCTGACACTTCACGCCAGAAAAGCATAATTTTAGGGCAACTCCACTAAATGTGAGACAGGGTACCTTGCTGGCCACAAATCCTCCAGTAACAGTCTTTGGATGCAGGGTAGATTGTTTTCTGTCCGGAGGAAACCAAATACCATAAAAAGAGAAGCTTTTATGAATTTTCTTTAGTCTGAGTACATATAGAATATTTGGCAAAAGCTTCCTGGATAGATGTCCACTCTTCTATATCAATCAACTCATCCATGCCCACCTCACATTCTTTGGATGTTAAATTATATTGCATCAGCAGTGAATAAAAGGTATGATGTCTCTGGTAGAGAACCTGTGAAGCAGATATTCTCTAGTGGGGAAGGGCAGTAGGATGTACATGGGTTGATCTGGATGTTATAGACATGACAATTTTGCAGGTACCGATAGAAAGAGGTGGATGAAAGGTGGAGGCAATCATGGAGCTCAGGAAGCTCAGGGAAGAAGCCTGATGGGACTATATCTGGGGGGAATTTAAAGTTGTGTTTTGTCTAGACCGAGAAAGCCTTAGGGTTGAGACCAGGTACAAAAGAAGGTTTGTGGAACAGAGGGATCTTTCATTTCCGCACTGAAAGGGAAAACGGACTGTGAGGGGAAGATGGTGTAGAGAGGTCTTTGGAATTTAGCCAGTAGAATGCATAGGGGGAAGATATATGCAATATATCTGCTTCCACGTCACCCACAACCTAGTGTGAGGGTTTGCATGTGCCAGAACAGATTGGGTAAGTTGGGCAGATAAGTAATATTTGTGGAGGCAAGGAAGGCCCAGGCCCCCGTTCTTAAAATACCAAAATAAGGATCTATCGGACCCTCATGAGATACTGGACTAAATAGCTTTGAGAGTGGTGGAAGAGACTGGGACTGGCAATGCCTGAAACAAATAGAGCAGTCTAGGGAGTAGATTAATTTTCACAGCAGCTACTCTGCCAACCCAGGACATAAAATGAAAATTCCAGGTGTTCAGGTCTCACTTTAAGGTAGCAATTAAGAAGGGGAAACTAGCCGCAAATAATCTCTCATAGTGTTTAGCAGATGAATACCTAAATATTTGATTTTCTGAGATTGACAGTTAAATTTAAAGGTAGCTTGCAAATGGTGTTGAATATCAGGGGGAAGATGAGGTTGAGAGCCTCGGATTTATCTGTATTTTTCTTAACAATTCATAGCACGCCATAGTTTCTAATATCAGTCATTAGGGACATGATCGATACATCAGGGTTCATAATGGTGAGTAGGATGTCGTCCACATAGCGTGCAAGTTTGGAAGCTTGAGAACTGGTTGTGATGCCAGAAATATTCAATTTATTTTGAATACTGGCTGCAAGTGGCTCCATCATTAAAGCAAATTTGAGGGGCGACAAACAACAGTCTTGCCTCGTACCATTGCAAATTGGGAATGGGGAGGAAGAACAGCCATTAGCCAGCAAAGAGGATGTGGGATTAAAGTATAAAGATGCCTTGAAATATGTGGCCTTGAAGCCCGACTGTGCTAAGGACTTCACGCATTACAGGCCAAAAGACTCATCAAAAACTTTTTCGGCATCAAGGGCCACTACCAGAGCATGGATCTTTAGCTTGTTAGCAGCGTAAATTAATTTAATAGCTTTTCTAGTGTTGTTCGCAGCCTGGCGGTTAGGGATAAACAGAAGATAATATGCAATTCGGAAGGCAAACAGAAGATAACATGCAATTCAGAAGGTGTAATTTATGTGATAGAATGTCCATGTGGCCTACAATATGTAGGCATGACAAAAAGACAACTTAAAACCAGGATATCCTAACACATTTATAATATTAAAATAGCCCTTAAAACGTATAGTCTGTCAGAGCATTATTTTAAAGTCCACAACAGGGATCTGAGAAACCTTAAATTTCGGGGAATTAAACAGGTCACAAAATTCTGGAGAGTGGGAGATTATATAGAATATCTAAAACAGAGGCAAGATGGATCTTCAATTTGAAGACCTTGACACCTGATGGCCTCAATGTAGATTTTGACTTGGGTTCTTTCTTGAAAATATAATTGTTTAATTTTTATCATTTTAAATCTGATATATTTTAGATCTCTTATTAAAGTTATACAAGGAGTCAATAATTTAATAGCATTATATAACATTATAGTCTTATTTTTTTAGGAAAGTTTCAACTTTCAAGTAAAGAATCACACACTGATATGCACAACAAATTTTATTTATATAACATACAATTTTTGTATTTTTAAACATTTTTAATATTTTTATTTCAATAAAATATGTGTTATGGATTTAATCACCATATTTTTTATAATCACATGAATTGTTTATACATCAATTAGATTTTTAAATAAAGTTTTGAAAAAAATGGTAGGATCATAAGCCTTAAATAGACTTTCCTGAATAACAAGCCATACTCTTTGAAAAAGTCCTTGTGGATGAAATACGTTAGAGGAAGCTAATTACCTTTTTGGCCCAATCTCAACACCATAGGGGAACTCGCAGGACGTGACAGGGTAAGACTTTTTAGATAGATAGATTAAATAGGGAAACTAGCTTTTACAATCCAGAGAACTGTGTTATCAGCGACCAGCTGCCAGCAATTTGTTTAACATTCACAGAGATTATAACGGCATTTATTAATGCTATACACAGCACAAAAGCATTAACATGTCATTTTTAAAACAATTGTTGTGCAATCTATCTGATTTAGTTGTTTGAGGATTAGCTTGTGTATTGTATTTCAACCATAGCTCACTATTTACAGTTTAATATTTCTTTCAATTAACTATTGATCACACCACCTATCAGAGTGTTCCTAAATAGGGCATTACATTTATGTGGTTAACAATAACAATCAGAAGCTATTTAAGTGGTGGTATTGTAATTGTTCACAAAGTTTGGCGCTCCAAAATACTGTTACGGATAAAACTCACCTGATCTGACTGGACCAATAAGAATATTACCCCAGCAATGGGTTAATAGTGAGTTGACTTTTTCCCCTTCTCAAAATACCACTAACTGAGCTTCTGCAGGGTGTTAGTTGCCTTGGAAGATAGGATATGTTGGAGTTAGCCTTTGAAAGCGAGAATTTTTGAAAGGGTGCCTTAGTCTTGGAATAACGTTGATATTTCAGTGTGCGAGCTAATATGGATGATTCTACATCAAGGATACATGTTGTTTGAGGTTTTTTTTGTTGCAGATGAAATTCTGATGAGTACAACGCCTATAATTGCCTTATGGGCCTCCCACACAGTTGTGTGGGGGGTATCTGGGGTTGAATTAAGCTCCCTGAACTCTGTGATAACCTGTGAGATTTATTTATCCTCCTTTTTAGAAAGGAGGCTATCATTGAGATGCCAGGAAGAGCAAGGAGGGGCAATGGTTCTTAGGCCTATGTGCAGTGAAACCACAAAGTGGTCAGATCAGGATGTAGACATAATATCAGAGGGGGTGCAAAAGGGAAGTGGTTGATCTACTGATAAGTACTAGATCAATACATATGTGAGTATTGTGCGGGGAAGAGAAGTGTGTATAGGCATCCAAGGACGAGTTTAAGATATCATAGAAATTATATAACTTGAGCAAAGAGGATAGCTCACGAGATTCCTTAGAGGGTGCCTGGAGGGTAGGAGGAGTGGGTGAGCGATCTAATTTCACATTTAATATGACAATAAAATCCCCACCAAGGATAATGTATCCCTTGGCATAATGAAGGCGTTTAATGAAAAATTTGTCAAAAAAGACACCCATTCCCACGTTTGGTGTATAAAGAGATTTTATACACATTCCTATATATAATAATGTAATATATATATCATGTTAGAAACACACACACAATATAGATAGATAGATAGATAGATAGATAGATAGATAGATAGATAGATAGATAGATAGATGACAATTCAACCACTCAACCCCTTTTGATGTTGAGAAAGAATATTACATAATATGAAGCATTACTCTGGCATGGAAACATTGCAGTGAATCCTTTAGGGGTTAATATTCATAAGCTTCCTTACAGACAGAACATATTGTTAGGTGCCAAGGGATCAGCAGAATGCTTTGGAAAGGAATGCATCTTAGAGTAGAAGCACTGTGACATGAAGATAGTTTTTGGTACAAAATGAATAAGAAATGTGAGAAATGTGTGTGAAGGATCTAGAATAGCTGGAAAATCTATAGAGAATTGTTTAGATATTACAGTTTTCTTTCTTTATGCTAAATAAGATATCTGGATTGATCAAGCAGCATCTAAAAAATAAATGGCTGTGGAGACCTCATATTGTGGAGGGTTGAAAATTCTGACTATAGGAAAATTATACATTATAGAATATTATCAGAAATACCAGTGCTCTTTATTGTAAGATCTATCTACAATAAAACCATAGGTAACAAAAAACAAGCCTTGCATTATTTAAATGAAAAAAAGAAAGTGTTAGAAGTAGCTGGAAGTACATAGGAACATCAAAAATGATGTCTGCGATTTTTGTACTCATCATCATCATCATCATTTATTTATATAGCGCCAACATATTCCGTAGCGCTTTATAATTGGGAACAAAATATATAGTAATAACAATGATGTAATCAACAAGCAAGAGTTACTGACAGCCAGAACACTGATTGCAATAGTATAACAACAATGTGATATTAAATTATTGGAATTAATTTGTGCTGATATAAGGAAGAACTGAATTATTTACTGGGAAAGTAATAAAAGAGAGGATCTGCTCTCAAAAACTAAGGAGAAAGTGTTTCTTGGACATTGCTTCTTGCTGCAGTCTGCTCTTTGCCTGCACTATTATTTTTGGTTTGTCAATATATGGCCTATATCTGGGTTTTCAGAATCTGGGCCTGAGATCTTATAGAACAGTCTCAATGTTGTCAGGCTATATAACATCGTAGGTGTAATTACTAATTCAACTTCAATATTCCCTAGAAAGCACTGCATAATATGATATATAAAAAATTAAAAAAATGATAAGAGATAGAATAAATAAATCATGTAGTGCACATTAGCTTAAAATACCAATGGCATCCTCAATTCTAAATATGGCCCTGGGACAAAATAAGTATATTTCTAAGGTCTGTTTTGTTTATAGCAATCAGCTCTTGCTAGCTTGTGCTCGCATGTAAACAGCAGTAAGGAGGGCTTCTCTGTGCCAGTTAACACTGTTTTGAATATTTGGAGACATCAAACTTAAGGAGAAGAAACAAGCATATGTTGAGGGAGGTATGTGGTATATGCATCGCCTGATTTTATATGTGCCGTACTTGTCTACTCATGTGAATAATTCAAGAAACATCTTTACTGATGCAGCTTTGAATCTATTGTAATGGCTTCAGAACTCCAGTGTTGAAACCTGGGGCATTAAGGAGAGCAAGGCAAGAAAAGGAGTAAACTTGATCCTGGACAAACCATAATAGAATGCAAATTAATTTATTATTTTGCATGTAGGGAAAATACTGTCTGCTTTCTCATGTAGCACACTAATAATTGATAGCTTTATTTTTACACTGAAATTTAAAGTTTATCTAGGACATGCCATATCCCAACTATAAATCTGTCCCCATATTTTAAATTTACCTCCTGCTTCAATGCAACATGGTTTTGTGCAAAGTTACTACTTTTTTTTTACTTCTCTTAATGATTCAAAGCCCTAGAGTCCCACATGATTCAAAATTGAGTATGCCATAATTGATATCCAGAGAAATGGTATTATCCTAAAATGGACATTTCATAAGGTTATCTAAGTTTCCAACATTCCGAATTAAGAAACTTAACAACATACTCCCTATATGCCCTTGTCATTCTTCATATCTGCCCAGCCATACCATGATCCATCCAACCACACAACTAATAGGGTTTAGCCATGCACTAAAATTGCTGCCATAATTCATTTGGTGCAGAAAATCGGAACAACCCGTTGAAAACAGGACAGTGGGTTAAGCACGCTACTTTCTGTTCTGATATATTTTGTTCTGTAGTAAAACTACCTTAATAAGCTACAATAAGGGTCCAGGGTAATATGTTTCTGAACTCTTCAAGATTTTTCTATGTTGGACATATATAGCTCTACCGTTGCCCTGGGAAACTGCCTCTTAGTCTCTCAGTCATTAAGCTACTTCTCATCCGTGGTATCTTCGGTTATTATCTTGGTTCTCAATACAGCCTCGCTCATCACTCCCTAAGAGGGCCACGATCTGCGGTCTGGGAGCAGCTAACTCCAAACTCCCTTGCGGGAGTCCCTGGCGAACACCTCTCTGACCATTAGACTCCGCGCCTCTCGGCAGGTAATATCACGTGAGCAGGCTGTACGGGTAGTCTTCTGACCCTAACTCAGTTACATGGGCAATTATACCTGAAGGGTTAAATATAATCAATTGCTGATAACTATAACAAAATACTTATCATCAAAAGCATTTTTAAGTAGAGAAAACCCCAAAGGAATTAAATAAGAAAAAATGAGCAACTGTCATTTATTTTGCGTTGTTTAGCAAAAACAAAATAAATTGTACAGTATATTGTTTTGAGGATGGAACTTTCTGCAGGTAAAACTTGAAATATAAAAACTCTCAATCCTTTATGTTCCTTAGCAAAATCTACTTTTTAATCTTGAGAAGAAACATTTCAAACACACACACGTCTTCTGGGGTCAGCTTTGTCTAAGATTATGAAAATGAATAATAAAAGGAAGTTACATTGAATAGAAGCTTTCATAAGTCTGCTAGAGCAAATGAGAAATGACAAGGCGGTTTTAGCAGTTGTAAATTGCCCAGCTGCTAACAGTTTGTTTTCATTTCCTCTCACTTTGTCTGAACAAAGTGTAATGCGATTGTTATTGATGGGAATTTTAAATTAAACTTTTAACTCGTGCAGTGTTTGAATAAAGAACACGTCTCACAAGGTAATATTACAATATCGTATACATTACAGTGGATTTATCACCTAAACATTAGATAAGATATAAAATAGATGCAACCTCACATTTGGTGCAACATTAGATCCCACTTTTCTTCTTCACAGTTCACTTGCAAAATCTGTAACTGCTGAAAAGCCAATAAGGCCACAGCCCTGCATGAGATGCTTCATGTTGAGATGACTTGCTGCCAGGAGCCAGACTGCAAACACAGGACGATTAAATGGCATCTTGACTAGTCATTAAATGCAGCTTTCTAACTGAAGGGGAATGAGTGGAGAAGGATTTAGCAGTACAATACAAGTGAGGCAAATATTTAAGCCTTTTCACTTGTTAATAAATGCAGCAGTGTTACCTTTACATAGGACAATGGTCAAAAACGTGGACCTTTTCTATTTACTTGGCCGAAAAGTCCATGTTATGACACGAAAATGACATTTTATCTGTACTATTGATACATATTAAAAATATACCAATCACGAAGTTCAGTGGGGAACAAATACCTTGGTGCCCCTACCCTGTTTTGAAGGTAAAATTTATAGATCCATCTTCGTACATTAAGGTGCCATTAATAAGTGATTTTAAATACCACAACTATTAATCATAACATGATCCCGCACATAACACATGTAAAACAGTCAGACGGTGGTGAGTGTGATGTTGCAAAAATAGAAAAATACCTCCTTTCTGAAGACAGTACATTTATAGTGACAAATATTCCTGTACCGGAAGTGAAACTTCACATTCCATATGTAGCAACGAAGAACTAACTCTCTTCATAACGTACAGGATATTGTACAAGTCATCATCATCATAATTTATTTATATAGCGCCACTAATTCTGCAGCGCTGTACAGAGAGCTCATTCACATTAGTCCCTGCCCCATTGGAGTTTACAGTCTAAATTTCCTAACACACACAAATAACTGTGAAATAAATCATGGAAAAAAGGATTAGTTAAACTTTAAGAAATACCCACTGTGCAAAATAGCATACACATAATATACTTCAAGCAAACAGGAGAGAAAAAACTTTACATTTAATCCCTTGCAATTGAAAGCTTCTGATAGGAAAATATATAACATTTATTTATCTATCTCCACTTCTAGGATTGTAGGTATATATATGATCAACGAACCATCACTGTCATCATCATAATCATCAACATCATCATTTATTTGTAAGCCTTCACAAAACTCCACAGTACAGTACATATGAGTACTTATGAGGGTGATGAAGATGGTGCAGATGTGGGACAGAAGGTATAGAGGGCCCAGCTCATGAGAGCTTCCCACCTAAAGGGAAAGGGCAATGCTGAAGCAGTAGGAGTTATTGGTAGTAGGAGTGAAGATTGGGACTATAATGGTAGTACACGCAGAGGGAGTAGTTTCAGGTTGGTGCAGAACAGGCTATAGTGAAGAGGTGGGTTTTTAGAGAGCACTTAAAAGAATAAAGATTGTGGGAGAGTCCAGTCAGGCAGGGTAGAGAGGTCCTTGAGTGGAGTAACATGGAGGCAGGACTTAAAGGTAATTATCAGAGAGGAGGTGAGGCGCAGTTCAGAGCCAGATCTAAAAGGGGAGGAGGAAGAGTATCTCATGATGAGGTTACAGATGTATGAGAAAGAGGTGTTGGAAATGGAATCTGGAGGTTGTGGAAAGCCAGTGTAGGGATTTGCAGTATGGTGCAGCAGATGTGAACCAGCAATAGAGAAACATCAGTCTCACAATTGCATTTAGAATATATTTTTATAGGGATAAATGGATGAGAGGAAGGTCAGATAAGAGATTGCAGTTGTCAATATAGGAGATAATAAGAGTAAGCGTTTTAGTAATGTCCAGAGTAAGAAAAGGACATATTCTGATGATATTTTGAAGGAAGACGTGACATAGCTATAAGAGAGTTTAGACAGTAGGAGGTGAACCAGGAGAAAAAAGTGTTACTAAGGCCAAGAGTGTCAAGGGTGTGCAGGAGAAGAGAGTAGTGTTGAAAGTGACAGAAAGGTCAATGATGATGAGATGGGAAATGAGATCCTTTGATTTATCCATGAGTAGATCATTGGTCTATTTAGTGGGGCAGTCTCAGTGGAGTGTAGAGGGCAGAAACCTGATTACTGAAGGTTGTGCAAGAAATGAGTAGAAAAAAGTGGATTAGGTGTCTGTACAGAAACATCTTAGGTAGTTTGGAAACAAAACTAGGGAGTCAGTAGCAGGAGGGAGATTGTTTTATGAAGATGGGAGCATGTTTGAAGATTAAATTGTATGTGCCAGTAGAGAATAACAGGTTGATGATGTGATTTAGCTGCAGGCAAGAATTAGGGGGCATGAGCAGATGAGTTGGGAAGGAACGGGATCAGCGGACTGGATGAAGGTGAAGAGAAATAGAGGAATTGGAACACTAAGTCCTCAGTAACAGAAGAGAAAGAACATGTAAGGAAGTAGAGGAGAAGGTGGTTGTGGGGTGTTGGATCTGGCAAGAAAAAATATCTTAATTGATGGTGTTGATTTTGCCTTTGAAAAAGGCGATAAAGATATGAGCAACGAGGGCAAAAGTGTGGTCGTGGGTGTAGGCAGAGAAGTAAGTTGAAGGTGGTAACATGGATCTTAAAGTAAGTTTGTAGTTTTGTAGGTTTGCTTGGCTTGGTTTGTAGGTGAGAGAGATGGGGGTGTAATAAGAAGACATGATAAATTTGTAGTGGATGAAAACAATGTTAGTGCAAGATTTTTTTCAATTGATGACTTGTTGCATGGGAGCAATTTTTTTGGGGGGGTGGGCAGGTCTGTTTAAAGTGCCAGTGTTGGGGTTTGCACTATTAATGTTTTTAATTATCAAGGGGAATTATTAGTATTTATATTTATAAAGGGGTACATATATGATATTTTTTAATTGAGAGGGCACAGAAAACAGTTTTATTTATGTAGCGGACCCACTTTTTTTTACCCCAGGATACACTGGTCTGGAGTATCAGGATGGGGCTACTTACCATTGGCCCAGGCATCCCTAGGTGTATTCCCCTCCCCCCCCCAAAATCTGGGATCAATGATAAATTGGATGAGACCTAGACTCTAAGGGGATGAAGAGGACGAGGGATGAAGATGGGAAGGTTGGGAAGACGCAAGGGGAAAGGGTGGAGAACATTAAGACATTCAGAAAACCATTGTATCAACAGGAAGACAACTTGAAAACCACTCCTGAGAACTGTGGGAAGAGTCCACTCGCATTCTCAGGATAAAACTTTTTTTGGGGGGAGGGAGGGGTGGCAACAGTGACAATGAAGTACAATTAAGCATAAAAAAACTATTCAGGGCAACATATCAATTATGAAAAATACAGCAACTGTTACTTGGAGAAGTTGATGACATCAACCAACGAGGGCAAGTTAAAGGTTTAAGTAAGATAAAAAAGGAGGGAGGGAGGTGATGTAAATAAAAAATATGAAGTGAGGGAAACGATGTTCCTAAAATGTGAGTCAAATATTTACCAATGGAGTGGCATAATAAGGTTCTTTTGCGGTCTCAACTAGAGGCAATCACCAGTAAGTGAAAAGGCTAAAGATAGGTAGGAAAAAGTCATGTAAAAAACACATATTGAAGTACCATTACCCATGACCAAAATATACAATCTTACTGGACATGATTGGACTGGAACTCTTTGTCATTAGAGACCTAAAAGAGAGAAGGGCATGGGAAAAACACACAAAACCTTCACTTGAAACTCTACTGTCATTAATCAGTCTAAAATGACAAAGCCAAGAGAGAGAACTTTCGCTGCAGGATATTCTAGTATCCAGATTTCCTGGAGAATTCTGTATACTCTTCATTGACTTTTTAGAGTTTCTAACAATTTGTCATGCTCCCTCCTCCAAAGGAGGTAGAACAAAAAAGTGGTTCTGTCAATCCAGTAGCAGAAAGAATCCAGATCTGAAGGATCCTGTAAAGTGACTGCTTTTCCATTGTGAGTGACCTAAAGCTGAAATGGAAATCCACATCTATACTTGATATTGTGTTTGCAAAGAGCTTCTGCTAGCAGTTTGATCATACTAGTAGTTGGAGGGTTTACCACGTGAGGTCCTGGAATATTTGTATTCTTGGACCTTCATAATGAATTCCACCTCTTCTTTTCAGAATTTACTCTTTCTGTGCGTAGTAATGCAATCAACAGATCACATCTCTCGGTGTCTCTGTTGGGCCACCACTAGGTCTCAGAGCTCTATGTGCTCTGTCAAATATCATGAGTTAGTCGGAGTCTAGTTCAAGAATCTAGATAAAGATTTTAGAAAGAAAATCAATCAGGACTTGTGTTGGGACGTCCTCTGGTATGCCTCTTAAGTTTTCTTGCAGCCTTTATTGTATAACTCTGTTTTGCAACAGCTTCAACTCTTTTGTGGGGGTATCAGATTGTTATGCAGCAGTTGATGACATTCTTCAGAGGCCTCCTTGTTTGCTTATAGGACTGTCAGTCTGGAGGCCAGATTGGCAGACTAGCGACTTCTTTGCACACAGTCTTTTTCAGATTAACTTCTAGCATTTCAAGATCAAAACTCTTACCCGGTGGGGTCTGTATGTCGTTGGGGAGGCACTGATCCTCTATTTGGGGTGACACAGATGTTTATGATGAAAAGATTTGAAGGTCCTTTCAGGAGAGATACGCTAGGATCTATCCTGCGCTCCCTTCAGTGGCCAAGCACACTGAGCAACAGTGACTCCCCGTAGGAGGTAGCTATTCTGCAGCTAAGGCACCCAGGAAGAAGTCTGGATCCACCATATACATAGAGGCCACATGTTGGCAACTCCAAGCCAGTTCGTGCTGGGTGTAAAGTAGGCACAGATCGGAGTGCCGATGAAGCGGGGGACAGTCAAGTCACCATATTGGCCGAATGCAGCCCCAATTGGGCACCTAGTTCTGCTGCTGCTTCAATACCTCCTGCACTGTGACACCTGGGAGGCAGTCCGGTCCAACAGATGTCTGTAAAGGATGGGCTCCAATGGAGAGACTGACATTTTTTGTTTTTAACAGCTTGACAGACAAGATACCTGCGATTTCAGCGCTCTTGCCTGTCACAACCACCTCAACAACCACACCACAGCTGAATGTATCTGACAATTTTTATTTTATTCCATTGCATTGGAAAAAATTAGTATGGAGATACGTGGCAAGGCATGGTCAAATATATGCATTTTCAGTGTTTTTTGCAGATTTGACATTGATAAATAGATGATTACAAGATTACAAAACCAACCAAAATCATGCCAAAAAGTAGCTATTTGCACAAATCGCTGCTTGATAAATTTCAAGGTCCAGGAAGTATCCAGCATCCAATATGGATGGGTGATGGAATCCCCTGGGAGAGAACAAAGGAGGAAGTAAGCGGTGTGTTCTGTGACAATTTATCAAGAGTTTTTCAAAATGTTTTTAAATATAAAAAGTAAGGAAATGTAAAGAGATATACACACAAATCAGTATTACAATTAGAGAAAAAACACCTTTAAAATATATATCTATTGTATGTGTATGTAAAAGTATTACTGTAAAAGAGTAACAGAGATTACAAATAAATTATCTGTAACAGCCTTCTAGAAATAGAAAAAAAAAATATTTATTTATTCATCAACATGATCTACATGTACAACTTGATCTTTAAGTGTATTTTTTATATATCTTATATATATATCTACTATATAATTGCCTAGTGGCGTGTGTGGAAAAAAAAAACAAGCTGCAGCGCCACCTGCTGGGCAGAGTTATACACTGACCTATATATTTCTTGAAGGAGAAGTGACAGTTGGGAGTGGTTGGTGGTTGCCGGGGGTGACAGTGGGGAGTTTTTAACACCTTAAGTAGCTTGATGAAGGATGTGGCGATGAAGATGAAGGATGAGGTGATGGAGAAAAATGATGAGGTGGTGACATGTGGACAAAACCACGTTAAAAAAGGGCGCTTGCGTCAGGAAGTAACGCTCTTCCCCTGAGGAGGCCTGGGCTAGGCCCAAATGCATGACAAGAACCTTTTTAACACCTTAAGTAGCTTGATTTGACTAGAATGCATGAGTATCATGCACGGGTTAACTTGTATATATATATATATATATATATATATATATGGTTTGTATATATATATATATATATATGTATTTTTATTTCTGACTGGCTATCAACCACTAATTATATATTGCTACTGCTACAGTTAAACATTTGTATAAATGGAACAGCCACACTATAGATTCATTATTTTTCGAATAACATGTTCTGTAAAACTGTGCTCTCGTGAGTGAATTCTTAAGTAACTAAGTCAGATATCCTCTCTGTAACAATTTGTGCAACAATTTGGCATATTGTGATTCTATCTCGAATTCTTTATTACAAATTGCAAGAACTTTGGTGAAAATAATGCTTCCCTTGACATGCTTAGGGTGGCAGCTATGATAACTAAAAACAGTTGCAATGTGTTTCCTGTATAAAGTGATTTTTCAACTTGTCATCCTCAACATAAACCAGCATGTCAAGGAAAGTAATTATTTCTACTGGTTAAATTCCATTCTCCCATCACTTCACCCTCTAAAAAGATGACACGGAAACAAATATAAGGGAAATATATGAAAATCTCCTAAATACCCAATAAAACGTTTTGCGTATAACGGTGCATTTGTTTCTTTAATAAATATAATTCACAGCTTTAAGGGCTGATTGATTATTGATGTTTGGCCAAAATACCCATATATACTATTAGCAATGTAGTGACCAATGTATACAGCATAGTTCATGTAGAGCATATGAATTGTTCTACAGAAATGCAGGGAACTTATTTACCAGAGGTTGAAGACTATGGTCAAAATTGAGAAAATTGTAGAGGTACTTTCTAAAACTATAGGACTTAGTGAAGATGGAGCTATACCTGTGTACATGTTAGGGAGACCATTAAATATTGGATTGGAGCTATACCTGTGTACATGTTAGGGAGACCATTAAATATTGGATTAACAGAATGAAATCTTAGATAAAGATTTCTCAATCCAATAGTTATAATTTGTTGGATGTTAACTAAAATTTCAGCAATGGAATCCCTACCAAATTTCTTCTAGCAACTACAATCAGATAATTGATCTAGTATCCTCTGTCTATATTGTGCATAGTCCATAATCTCAACTACTCACCTTTATCAACTGGCTTATTATGATTGTTTGGTTAGATGTCAACTGCTCAAGTGCAGACCGTTCTTCCTTAGGGGATTCCATCCATTAACTACCAACATGAGTCATATCACTTTGAGACAATGATCTGCTTCTATTTTCTCCATTTATTGGCAAAATCCTATCAGATTCTGTGTACCACATACAATGAAATGACCATAACATGTGGATGAATCACTGGCTGAGCAGATTTTCCATTCTGCTATGATGCTTGCATCTGAAAACTGTCAAAGAGGATGGTTTTCTTAATATTTCAGACTCCCACGGTTTACTCCTTGAATAGATAGGAAAATGGAACTATACAGAATAATAGGCATAAAGCTTGTCTGTTGAATTGTGATATTGCAAAGAAGGGAGAGCTCTAATGCAAAGGTAAAATTGTAGGGTAGAGCATTCACTCTGTGTGGACCACTGACAGAAAAAAAATTGGTTCAGTTAATTACACCCCTGATCATATCCTGTGGACAGCACAAAGCTGAATGGCTGATAGGAAGAGCTCTGCTGTTTTCCTAGCTTTCCTGTAAACTTACTATTACCCTGATGAAACCTCTTATTTGATGGTACTTAGAGATGTTTTTAAGATTCACTTTGACAATGTAACTATGAGTTTTGTTCTCATCTTTGGTTGTTTATTTTATCAAAAGTGTCTTAAAATACCTGTAGTACTAGTTGTATACTAAAACAACTGCATGACCATTATTTTAATTAACCTGTCCTAACTCATAACAGGATCAGCATGGTGACACAAAGTCATTTCATACTTCACTACCCACAGAGACTAAAACTGTTTTCTTCAACTTAAGCAGTTTAATAACCTCTGCACATGCTATTTGTTATATTATTAGCCTATGTGAAGCTACAAAATAAGAAATACTGCTCCAATGCTATGATTCAGTTTTTCCTTTATTTTTGCATTTTTACACAGATCATTACATATTTCTATGTTCACCCTCTAGAGTGCATTTTCTGCTTTTCCATCTATCACACTTTGAATGCTGGAATATTGCCCAAGTGCAATACTTTGTTGGGATTAAGTTAATGTTATAAATGTAAAAGATTCTTAAGTTGGGTTCACACTTATATTATTTTACTTCTGATGCAATTCCTTTAACAATTTTATAAATGACTGAAAGTCCCGATGAGCATGACAATTTACAGTATGCCAATTCATACATCAACAGCTACATGATTTACCATCAGATCTGAAATCTGCATCTCTCATAAGAATCTGCTGAAAAGATTGTACACAGAGCCATAAGTTAAAATGTTAGCACCTGGGGCAAGAAACAAAAATGCTGCCTACCCAGCCCTCAATTTTAACCAAACAAGCCAAAAAATTTTGTAAACTTCAACGTTGCCCCCTATCGCACAGCCCTAGTTACAGCCCTGTCTGTACACACTCTACAGGTATCTGCAATCACTGCAGCAATATGCAAACATAATTTAAGTAATGTGCTATACCCCACTGCACACAAACACACACACAAATCCAGGAGAGGAAATATCACCTTGCATTGCTTTGTTTTCCTTTGTGTATAGTGTATGTTTGGTTAACTCCCTGCAGAACTGTACACAAGGTAGGTATTATTGTTATAAAAAGAGCTTGGCATGTAAAAGGAAATTTTGTGCTTGTTTGCTTGTCACCATGGCGACAACACTGTAAATAACAATCAGGAATGAAAGGAGAAGAAAAAAAATCACAGTTGCTGGACCAAGGACTGATTACTGAGGAGAAAATCCTTTTCACATATTCCACTGCTGCAGGAGATACAGGAGAATAATTCTGATAACTTCAGGAATTTCCTGCGGATGAATGATCCTACATTCCAGATGCTGCTGCAACTGGTTACCACACTCATACAAAAGGAGGACACATATTTAAGGAGACAGACGTCTAAAGAGCAGAAACTGGTTGCTACCTTGAGATTGTTGGCTACTGGAAGAACACTGGCTGATCTCAAGTACACTTAGTTATTTCACCTGAAGCTCTGGGTCTGATCATACCTGAGACCTGTGAGACCATAATACAAGTTCTCCAGGGACAGTATATGAAGGTTGGTGAAACAAATACTCAGATTTTAAACTTTATTATTATTTATTAAATTAAAATATAAACTGAGCTTATTAATATATTAAAGAGAATACAAATATATATATAGGAGGGCTCCTGGACCATCTTTCCATGAGTTGATCTTGCCTGTGGGAATGAAGCAACAAATGAGCGAATGGGGCAGGCCGGTAAAACTCTGTCAACTGTGTATACTGGGTGAGTTCCTCTCTTTTGGCCCCATAAGGTACCTCCATATTTAAACATTCACCTCTGCCCTGTTTTCTGCGTCCATTTTTTTAGTTTTCTATCTATTGCCACCAGGGCCGGATTAACCGCTAGGCAACCTAGGCACCTGCTTAGGGCCCAGCGGTACTAGGGGGGCCCTCCCCCGACATCCGTCCCTGTAATTAAGTTCCGTTCTATTCTTGGATAGAACATCACTGCAGATAATATGATTAAGAGCTGAACCACATGCGGCAGATAACTCGCCTGCCCCGGCTGCAGCCTCTGTAAGAGAGGTTCCAGCCTCCGGTCACATGACAGTGTGTGTTTAATTGAGACAGGAAGCACAAAATAAATGGTGTCCCGAGGTTTCACCCCAATTTGCTGGGTTGTCTGCACCTATTTGTAGCCGGCAGCCGAGGCAGGATGTTCTGCTGATAATCGCTAAGGGTCGGCTGACCACATCTCACATGAATCCTTTCTGTGAGTGTCTTAATAGAGGGGGGCTTGTAGTGTGTGGGGAGGACAAATATACAAAACAGAAAACATCAGTAACTTAAATCAAGGCAAAAGAATTTCAAAGCCCATAATGCTCTACACGGCAACAGAGTGCTAAGCATCATGGGAGAAAAACTTTGCCCTAACTCAGGGGTCAGCAATCCCTGGCACTCCGAAGCAGCTTTCACTTTCACTCTCAGGAGAAGATCGCAGAGCAGCATTTCATCCCGGGTCCCGTTGCTGAGCTGACAAATTGTGTGAGAGGTGAGTCACACATACAGCTGCTTAATGTGGTGTAATATTAGGGGCACTTGTGTGAGCATAATGGGTATTGGGGACACTTATGTGGGGCATATTGTGTATTGGGGCAGTAATGTGGGGCATAATGGGATTTGGGAGCACTTATGTGTTGCACAATGTTATTTGGGAGTACTTAGATGTGGCATAATGTGATATGGGGGCACTTATGTGTGGCATAATGTGATTTTGGGGCCTTCTTCTCGCTGATTTCTACCATCCCTTACACTATCTGTCCCAGATATAATCTGATTTGCTTTACCCTGTCACCTGTGTTTGTATATATTTTTGTATCATTTGTGTCTTGGAACTGTTTTCTGTATATGTAATGTAAAGCACTGCGGACCCTTTGTGGCGCCTTATAAGTCAAAGATAATAATAATAATAATATTGAGGAAGTGGCAGAGATGACACCACTGGAGTCTTCTTAAATGACAAATACAGGTGAAAAGGCCAAGTTAAACAGGAAGTAGTTCTTACAATAATTTAATGGTGCGGGCGCCGTGACATGGCAGAATGACTCGTTAAAATGTATGTACACTGACATTCTAATTTCTAGCGAAGAACTCATTTTGACCAATATGTAAATAAATATTTTAAGCATTCATGTTTGTGTGTTTACTTACTATGCCACTTGCTGATATATCTTTGATTTCTTTAGGGGCAGATGATGAATTGGACTGCCCCTGGGCAAGTTGTCTGTTGTTATAGTCCTTGGTCTTGCTTTGTCACAAGCAGGGATGTGATCTGTATGTCTCAAAAAAATCCTTTATGTGTTCTACATTTTTATCAGAAGACATGTTGAAACTTTTTAAAATAGATAACACATGTATTGTAATATTTCCATCCACAAAAAAACAATATATAAATAAAGTCAGATATAATAAAATACTTACCTTGCAATGAGAGCGGTGAAATGAGATAGAGAATTTGTGAAATGAGTTCGGAAAGTACCAAAACTGGAGTAAAATGTCTCAATGCTATGCAAAAACAACCACCGCGGTCGAACGTTAATGCCCACACTATGCAGGTAAAACTGCCGTGATTGGTCCATAACAATTGTTAACGCCAACTTATGCATGAGAATATTCTACATAAACACAGAGGAGCTAGACTGTCACCAGTGGTACGTGACAAGATGAAGGAAGATAAAAATAGTGAATAAGGAGTAGAAGAGGAAGAAGAAGAAGGGATGCCATTCGATGATGTGATAAGAGCCAAACCAATGACTCAGAGGAAGATGGAGATGATGGTTAGATTTCTGGACCAAGATGACTATGATTGTTCAAAAAAAATTACAGAGAGGAAATAATAATGTAGAGATTGATTAAGATGTTAAGAGATAAATTAAGAAAAAAAGAAGCAAGTTCCAGATAAAGAAGCGATGGTCAGATTTAAAGAACAAAGAACAAGGGGGTTAAAGAAGATAAGAACATTAAAAAAGTACGTATTAAAACTTTGTATTACTAAACAGTATAATCTATTTATGGAAAAATACATGAATAACTATCTACATCAACACGGAAAAAGAAAAGTGAAGATGAAATTGCCAATGTGGAAATAAAAGAGGAAATCACAGACATAGGCAATAAAACGAACAGACCAGCACCAGCAGGAACAATGTACAAAATGTAGTAGAAAAACTAGAAAAAATACATTACAATAACACTTCCTGCCCTACGATCGTTTCATATATATATATTGTGATGCACACGAACAACTTTGTGCTTTGTACTATGTTTTTATTGTCAGGATCGCCAAGTAACTGATACCACAAAGTTCCACATGCTTTCTTGTGACCCTAATGCTAAGTTAACAGCGACCATCTCTCTAGACACTGACCAACTTGCTCAGCAATGGTCACACTTGCTTGATGAACAACTAAGGTTTCTATACTTTACACTTATCCCACAGTCCTAGCTTGATGGACAGGTGACACTCCCACCTGGTCTTTATAAAGAAGTTCTCATCAGGTGCTCTGCTTGATTAGCCTCACTGAAGACACACCCTGTCAGCTGCTGTTAGGGGTGGAAAAAGATAACTCAAAACTACCTCAAAATATGTAAGTTAAATCACACTCTATACTATTATATTGTCACACACATGTTCTCCTCCTGTATATCTTTAGACTAGGTGCACTGGCTGCCTCAGCCAGTTTTATTTGAGCATAAATAAATAAATAATACTTCAAACTAAGCAACTTGCCTGTCCGGCACTAACTAAGCATTTGTTATTCCTGACTATCAACCTAAACAAAAATATAAGAAATTCCAGCACATATAGTCACTTGGAACTAATATAAGGATTTCTCTTTTAAACACTCTGCAGTCTTTTCTCCCATGCAGAGCAGAGACTCAGACTGAGACAGAAAACCTTTTAAACACCTCTTACAGGTGCAACCATCAACCAGTCTGCTGTCAGACTGGCAGAACAGAAGACCTGGACTATGCCTTGTAAATGGAGCAAACCCGTCTCTCTCCATACACTCCAGGGACTCTTACCAGCTTTTCCATAAAGCTGAACACACTCTTTGGGATGCCTCTTCCCACACTATTCCAGTGTTTTTGACACAATATATAATGCAGCACAGGCAAATTTATTTTAAGATTAGTACACATAGCACGTTAGTACAAAAACAAGACTTTATTGAGCATATATATGAGTGCATACACACTTCCAAATTTGTACAACATCATTCCATTGTTTATCAGGATTTTTAGGAAGTTTAGAAAGCCAAATCAAACGATGTGATGTGCTTTGGTACGATCAAACATGATCGTGGAAGCATACACACTCTTGCAATATCTGACCAAATAGTTGTTTATTGTGTGATCTGTATGATAATTGCATAAGTGTGTATCCAGCTTTAGTTTTGGGAGCCTAACTGGAAATTACAATGCAATTTGCTTTCCTAAAGAAAAATAAAGAGCTTACAGAAGTGTTATTTGTAAATGAATGTGATGCTGTAAATTTGTGTTGCTCTTTTATATAACAATACTCTTTATTAGTATTTAAATAGCTTTAAGTACATTGGCAGTGCCAACATGAAAGCTTTTTGTGACATAATGGCACTCTGGCTCACTACTTTTCCTCTAGAACTGTGCTCGGTGGACTGTGGAAGTCATGGTGTGTGCTCAGGGGGTGTCTGTCAATGTGAAGATGGCTGGGGAGGAGCCAGCTGTGAGGAACGGATCTGTCACCCAAACTGTGCTGAACATGGTCAGTGTAAAGATGGAAAATGTGAATGTAGCCCAGGATGGGAGGGTGAACGATGTACTGTTGGTGAGTCCATAAATGCTATCAGATTTGTCTGCTCTATTTAACATAAAGTAAAACTTAGAGGATGACAAATAATACATTTTTTTGCTTCATATGCAAAATTGGGGGCAAGAGTACATTTGTTTTCTCATTCAGTAGCTGATCATACCAAACAAAATATTTATGCCAGTCACAGTATCATTGCTCCTTTTTCTATCCAGAATATAAATTTGCAAAACTCTACAGAGATCTGTTAACTACTGTCAAAAATAAACTGTATACTTTAATATATGTCCCTGAGCATGCCGAGTTTAGAAACCAGAATTTAGTTTATCACCCTTCGCTTTTAAGGGATGCTGATTCAGTCTGATAATTTCAAACAAAGAAAAAGAAAAGTAACCTTGGATTCTGTTTGTTTGACAGTTATTGTACTGTAAATGTTATTGTATTGGAATAGCTAAATAAATGAAAACAAAATGGGAAAATTAGATATTTTTAATGGCTACTGACATGAAAACATTTCAATATTCCTTAGTCAGATGAAAATGTCTATAAAGTTATCTTATTCACTTCTGATTATATGTTACTAAAGTACCTGGGTTTATTTTTGAGGTAAGGTAAAGTAGTAAAGATTAAAACAAGTGGTAATGCTTAATGAATTTCCTATAGTTTAGACTATTGATATGCAGGGATGGGAGTTTACAACAGTTGCACTGCTTTTGGAATTTTAAAGAAGGAAAGAGGTGCCTTCAATGGACTAATTACATAGAAACATAGAATTTGACGGCAGATAAGAACCGCTTGGCCCATCTAGTCTGCCCATTGTTTTATTAACCTATGGTAACCTCAAACCTTATTTGATCCCTTATTCTTTATAAAGATATTCTAATGTCTATCCCAAGCATGTTTAGCCTGCTGTACCGTAATAGCCTCTACCACATCTGATGGGAGGCTATTCAACTTATCCACTACCCATTCTGTGAAGTAGTTTTTCCTCAAATTTCCTCTGAACCTACTTCCCTCGAGTTTTAGTGCATGTCCTGGTGTTCTAGTACTTCTCTTCCTTAGAAGAATGTTTCCCTCATGTACATTTCTTACCTATGAGTATCAGATGCTGTTTCAGAAGCATGGCGTCATAGTTGGAGTACACATGCTTTGCTCTAATCATGAAGACATTCCATTATACAGGTCAAAATGTACGGACACTGTATACCTTAAAACCCCATTTGAGTGACTTAGTATGTTACTGCATTTGTGTATAAATCATTCATGTTGTAGTTGATTTTTTCTGCTTTTTCCCTACAGCTCACTACTTGGATGCTGTACGAGGTATGTTTTCAGAAACAAAGGGATTGTTTAATAATTACAGGTATATGACAGAAATAAATTATAAGGCATAAGGCAGATGGGTCAGAACATTATTATTGTTATCCTTTATTAATAAATTGTTGAGATGTTATGCAGTGCTGTCGTTTGAGAGCATTATGATACAAACAAATTACTTGCAATAACATAAAGATGGCCCTGCCCATATTAAGTTATATAGGTTTGGATGTGTTGCCATTAGTCTTTGCTAAAATGTCCTGACTAGATTGCTGTATAAGGCCATTAAGAGACTTGTATTTAGAATATGTGCAATTCTGATGCTTCATGCAACCTGTCACTTCTCTGGGTTTTCAAGCTTCTAGTTTTATTCTGATCTAAATATATGGAATATGGTATTCCTTATAATGTGATGTGTCTCCTACACCACTAATTCAGTACACAAATTTGTTTTGAGCATTACACTAATCAAAATTGCAACTGATAACAAATCAACAATGTATGCAATACTTATTGTTCAGTGCAATGCAAACATGTATTGAGCGAACATGTTATATTTCTTTTTAGATGGCTGCCCAGGTCTTTGTTATGGTAATGGGAGGTGCACGCTTGACCAAAATGGGTGGCACTGTGTTTGTCAAGTTGGCTGGAGTGGAATAGGGTGCAACGTTATTATGGAAATGGTTTGCGCTGATAACATGGACAATGATTCAGGTAATTAGTGCTTCTTAGGTATATTTTTTGCAGTTTATATTTTAAAAGAATATAGTATATAGGACAATCCAGTTGTCTTGACGTTCTTTATAAAAAGTTATCACAGTAATTTATTCATCCCAGATCATATGTATGACTCATTTTTTTGAGTGATGATACATTTTATAGTCAATTAAACAGTTAGAAACATGATTTGCATGAAGATTGGTTAAGCAGGGATTATATGATATAACTTATCCATGCACGAGTTTTAATGTGTTAGCTAGATATCAGATGAGAAAGGAGTTAAAGTACTGTTATAAGGTAAATGTCTTATCCACTCTCTGATCATCTCCCGCTTGGACTACTGCAACCTTCTCCTCACTGGCCTCCCCCACTCTCATCTCGCTCCCCTTCGTTCTGCTCTTAACGCAGCCGCTAGGCTTATCTTCCTTTCTCGCCGCTCCTCTTCTGTCTCCCCCTCTACCTAGCCCTTCACTGGCTCCCCTTCCCCTACAGAATCCTGTTCAAGCTCCTCACTCTCACATACAAGGCCCTCGCCAACTCCACTGCTCCCTACATCTCCAACCTCATCTCTATTCACGCTCCATCCTGCCCTCTCCGATCTGCCAATGACCGTCGCCTCTCCTCCCCTCTGATCACCTCCTCCCATGCGCGTGTCCAAGACTTCTCCCGCGCTGCCCCCCTCCACTGGAACAAGCTCCCTCCCTCAGAACATCCCCTAATCTGTCCAGTTTCAAACGGGCTCTAAAAACCCACCTCTTTCTCAAAGCCTTCCAGTCTCCCACTTAACTTCCTACCTTTTTCTGCCTCTCCCCCCTCTTCCCCCTCCCCTGACTCTGCCCCCATTCCCCCTTCTCTCCCTCTCATCCCTGTGTCTCTCTGTTTGTCTACCCCTCCCCTTAGATTGTACGCTCCCTTGAGCAGGGTCATCTCTCCTCCTGTTTCCTTCACTTCTAACTCTGCTCTCCAGCTACCTTTCCCCCCCACCCCTCTGGGGGTCTCCCCGTCATCCGCGCCCTTCCTTTTGGGCTCCAGCGCTTGCTGGTCTTCCCTCCCCCTCTCTCTAGCTGTGCTTTGAGCTTACTGAGTTACTGTGCTTATTGTTTACTGTACCGTGCTGTCCCACCTTGTATTGTACTTGTTTGTCCCTGTACGGCGCTACGGACACTTAGTGGTGCCCTATAAATAAAAATTAATAATAATAATAATAATAATAATAACTATGAAAATGGTCTATATAGCACCTAAAACTGTTATTCATTCTCTCATCATCCCCACCTCGCCTACTGCAACCTCCTATAATCTGATGTTCCCCTTATCCATCTGTCACTGCTTCAGCCTCCCTGACCACCACAACAAGACTGATCTTCTGTATCTCTACCCTGGTTACCCCATATCCTCCAGAATGCAAATTAAATTACTCACTCTCACCAACAAAGTCATCAACAATACCACATCTTCATACATTTGAAACTTCATCTCAATATGTTCTACCTCATAACCTTTTAGATCTGTCTCTATTCTGCGCCTCGTCTCGTATTAATGATAATAATGATAACATTAATAGTAATAATAATAATAATAGCAAAAACATGTAAAACTATTACCCAACTATTGTTGACAATTTGTTTTTACATTATTCAACTTCCACATTGCCGGTTTATATATAATTGGTTAATTTCTCTAATGGTGGTTGTAGAAAACCATTCTTGGGCATATTTTTCAGCGTTAAAGCGTCATTAATTGTGAAAACGTAAAATTACACTCATTTGCACATAAACACTTGTCATGTGTAATGGTGGCAGATGAACACCAGTGTTGTGCTTAATAAATGATTTTGCAAATTTTAACTTATCGTAAATTTGCACCTAAATGATGCAAATAATAGTTGCTCATATGAGGTAAGATTATTAAAGAATAAGGTTGGGTTTTAAATGGTAATTGTAAAATATATATTAGCTAATTGAATGAAGCACCTTGGCTATAAAACACTCTACAGATTAGCAAGTTTAATGCTAATTTTGTGGATGCAAAGTGTTTCTTTTTAACAATGCATCATTATTCTTTCAGATTGTACTTTGATCTGTCTGTGTAAAGCAGCTGGATTAGATTATTTTTTTCAGCATTTGCATTTAATGCTCCAGCAAACACTTTCCTTAAGTTAAAGCAGCTTCCGTCACATGACCTTATACTAGTACTAAACAAATTCTTCTTAAAATAACAAACAATATACTACACTAATATCGGCAACTTGTTCACACTGGAAAGATTTTGAGAAATTGTTAATACCTGTAAATTCCAATTGAGACATATGGCAACTAACATAACTAAAGTGTTCAAAGACCATGTAAAATAAGCTGCAAAACCCTTCAATTAATACATACAGTATGGTAGCAGAGAGCTGTAATTACTTGGTGCAGGATCGCTGAAAATGTGGTATCATATAAAGGACATTCTATAATGACATAAGATATAGGTAGGCATGGACGCCCATATTCAAATACAAGCGGATCTCAAGATACATTTCCATTTGAATCTGGGTATAAGTGCGCTTGATGTTTGTAGACAGAGCACAGTGCAGGATATGCACATGCATATGTGCAACATTAAGGCCTATCAGAATGCATACAAAAAAAAAATTACAACTGTTAATTACATCAAAATAATCATTAATAACAATATATGTTTTTAAAAAAACACATATTTTTGATATTTTTATTTTACATTATGCATAATTCTGGATGTGCTTGATCCATACTGTACATAAACTGCATTTTTATAGTGAACTTGGATCAGCTGCATCTGCGTAGGCACGCCCTTACTGTACATTGCATACGTTAGTCCACCCCTTCTCTTCCCTGTTCTGCTCTTCTAGTCGTAGGTAGTTGTAAAGTTGCATTTGGACATGAATTGCTTGTAATTGCATTCATTGGCATAAGTCCCATTCTGGTGCATGCGCAAAACTTTTTCATGCAAGATACGGCACGCTAATGGATTTATGTCCAAAGATGAATCAGGCCCAATATGTGTAATGGGAGTATTAAAAAAAAGTATTTTAGTCAACAGAAAACAGAGCTTATATAGTAAATGTACAAAGGGCTTTTATAGTTTTTCACAAGCAGATACATGTCAATATAGTATTTTCAACACACAAAACAGCTGCTTTCTATGCCAGCATCACATATAAAAACCCCTAGCTATCTAAAACTTCAGCTAAGTCAGGTGACAACCAAGGTTACAGGATTCATGTTTTAACTGCTGACATACTGAACTGACAATGTCGTTATATATGTCTTCTTATAACTGCATGTGGAAGATCTGTCACATTCCCCTGTTAGTGAGGTCTTCACTTTCCATAGGAGAATTTTGACCCTCTACACATTATCTAGAAAGGAAGTAAAGGTTTACATCCTCTTTCCCTGACCAATGCTGAACATAGAATGGGGATGGTTGAAGGGCCATGTACTATAGTGAGCCTAGGGTTTATTTTCTTAATGGAACTTGAGAGGGACATGATAAGAAACCAGAGGGATTTTGTTTACTGAGACAGTACCTAACTGATTATTGTTTCTGTTTTGGACCTATGGGGCAGGGACTGATGTGAATGAGTTCTCTGTACAGCGCTGCGGAATTAGTGGCGCTATATAAATACATGATGATGATGATGATGATGACCTTGTTCTCCATCAAAGAGAATGTCAACAGGAGTATAAACAACCCCTATGATAAAGAATGGGATATTCTAATCAGTCAACTTCTTAAGTTATAATTGCTGTTAGTTGTGTGAGTGGCACCTACTTGAACATCAGTTTCCCAGAATTGGTCTTTGTGACAGATATTTTATAATTTAGTAAAATGCCTCCATCCTTTAACCTGTCCGCACTATTTGGGTGCTCTGTAAGTAGGGCAGCTACTGTAGAATATTGGGGAATACATTTATGATATTGCTTATTTATTAATCATTATTTAAATAGCCTTTCAATCCAATAAAATAGCCCTTTTAAAATTGGCACAATCCCTTACGTTTCAGGTAAACTAACCACATTTTTAAAGCTTTGTGATATGATTTAGCTATTGGCATTATAAAGCCATATATTATTCTAAAATGTTGTACAGAAGTACTTTATATTTTGTAGCAGTGTCTGTAACAGCTGATTTGAAACATGGCTATCTTGTTGTCTTTCCATATAATACCATTTTCAATATGCGTGTGCTTCAAATTCCGCCACACCACCCTCACCCATCTACACAAATCCACTTCTTAACTATTGTATCTGTTTGAGTCCCTCAGGGCCCTGTTCTCAGTCTTCTTCTTTTCTCACTGCACTTTACCTCCCAGGGCAATCTCATCTCTTCCTTTGGTTTCCAATATCACCTCTACGCCGATAACATTCAACTTTACAGCTCTTGTCCTGACTCCCCTCCTCTTTAATGTTTCTAACTGCCTTTCGACCATCTCCTCCTGAATATCTTCACAGTTTCTCAAAATCAACATTGCTAAAATGGAACTCATTGTTTTCCCTCCTTCTAAATCTTTGCCTCATCTTGATCTGTCCATCACCGTTAATAACACCAACTTCTCTCCTGCTCCCCAACTCTGCTGACTAAGGGTCATCCTTAACTCCTCCCTCTCTTTTACCCCCACATTCAATCTCTTGCCCTATCCTGTCGCTTCACACTATGGAATATTGCCCACATCCCGCCCTTTCTTTCTCAGGATGTCGCCAAAACCATTATCCACGCACTCATCATTTCCCATTTCGATTACTGTAAACTTCTCCTCACTGGCCTCCCTTACTCCCATCTCACCCCCCTTTGCTCTATTCTCACTGCGACTGTGGGACATATCTTTCTTTCACACCACTTCTCCTCTGCCTAACCTCTCTGGCTTCCTTTCTCCCACAGAAATCCTCTTTAAACTTCTTACCATCACCTACAAGGCCCTCATCTATTCCACTGCCCCTTATATCTTTAACCTCCTCTCCATTGACACTCCCGCCCATTCCCTGTGTTTGGCCATTGACTGTCGGCTCTCCGCCAGCACTGATTACCTCATCCCATGTCAGAATTCAAGATTTCTCCCGCGCTTCTCCCCTCCTTTCTCCTCACCTCCCACTTCCCTGTTGCGCTCCTTTTATGCTTGATCCCTTCCACTGCCTGCTATCTGTTTATCCTCTCGGTATGTAAGATTTTATAAGTAAGGCTCTCTTCCCTATTGTCTCAATACCATTTCTTCTTCTCCAACATCACGGTACTTGCTATGCTTGGAGCTATTGGAATCTTGGTTTTACTCATTTTGCTCTGTACTGTTGTACCCTGTTTGGTCTACTCTTTGTACTGTATTTTGCATTTTGTATAGCCCTGCAGAAACCTTGTGGCGCCATATAAGTAAAGAATAATAATAATAATAATAATAATAATAATAACAGTATTCCCCATAGAATACCCAAATACTTTGTCTCCACTTTTGTATGTGTACACTAGTCTGGGTTGTCAGTAAGTCCTACCCTCTTTAGTGGTTCCTATCAATGTATGTTGTTGTATAGGTTCTGTCACAACTGAGAATTCTGTCCATGAGTCTCTGAAATGTGGCTGAAACCCCATGCAGACCAAATGGTATCTATGGAAATGTTTGCAAACTCATAGGAATTGCAAATTTTAAGTAAGTAAGATATAATTGTCAGATACCTAACTATAACAAGGCAGGCAAGCAATCCATTCAACTTTTTCTTTTTTTAGCTGTTGGACTACACTATTTGCTTTAGGACTCCTCAATCACATTTAATTTCAGCATTTCTAATACCTTTTTGTCTACCACAAGATATATAATGTTCACAAAATCTGTAATGGTGAGTTCATACATCTATCCCCAGATTAGTCTTTATCACATTTTATATTGTCTGTTTGTAGCTGAACCAAATCTTGGTTTTGGTCAGGGTTCAACTGTTTTGCCATATTAACCCATTTCATTCTTAGTTGGGTGAATTAACAGAGGCTTTTGCGCATTTTCCTTAAAGTATTTCTGATAAAACATGAGATTGTTCATAGTTCAATGACAAACGCTTGGTGCTTGAGTACAGTAAATTCTCACTTTTAAGATGACTGCAGTACTTTCATATAGTTAATGCTTATAAATCATTTTAGGTCTGTCTGTCTTCAGCCAGATGGTGTGATTCAGTAAGGTTTAGAAATTTGCTGAACAGTAGCTCAGCATTTTAATGTTGAGTTGAGTCCTAGGCTTTTACACTCATGAAAATATAGTCTTTTCATATTAACATATCCATAAAGCAAAGTTCAAGTTGTCATTAAGGAAGAATTTCCCATCTGATTTACTTGATTGTGTCAATCCTTTACAGCTAAATGTGCAAGGTTTAAAAATGGGGAACAGTTGCAAATTGATATTTAAAACTCTGAATTTGTGTAATTTCCACTTAAATTAAGGCAGTTAGCATTTATTTAAGAAACCTTTAAACTGAGATGTAAATGAATGTTGGATTTGCAGTAACAGGGAATTTCACCCATGTAAATTCTTTATTGCCTTATAGCAACAAACATAGAAAATTAAATTACGTGTAAAAGTTTTTTGTAATGTTTGCTTATAATTTGATTATGCACTATGGGCAATGGAAGGTGTCATTTCCAGTGACTGGACAATCTGCTGCAGTCATCCACTACACACTGTTTGTATTAAAATTCAGGTTGTTGGACTGGGAAAAGCATTGGGACTGAATATCTTTCGAACCCTTGGGATTCTGAGCATCGGACATTAGCGATTCTACTGAATTGTACAGGCTGATGGGTTTATGTCCTTGAAGTAGGGCATCCTGTGCATGCCTCTACACTGCAGTTGCTCCTCTCCTGAGTAATTGGCTCTCCAGTACAGGTAATGGAGAAGCTGCCTGAGATTATCCCACAACTTGCCACAAGATATAAACTGTGAAAGGATGGGTTTATTCTGCCACCAAAGTCTTACTACTGAAGTGGTTTTATGATCCATCTTGAGATTCCTCTTACTATTAGTAATCTGCCATTACTGGCCATTCCTGTTGATGTTCACAGGGAGTAGTGCAAGTCTTGGACTCATTTGAATCCAGGAGGTGCCATTACAAGCCCCTCAGGCACTGTATTTCAGCTGGTGGCAGGAGATAAATAATGACAGCTATAAACAGTTTAGGACTGCACTCGATATGGATAGCATGAAAAACAGGATTTTTCATACTAAGAGTGACCTTTCATAGGAAAACAATCAAATCTCTATATTGAATATGAACTCCAATAGAAATGTATCTTACCAATTTGCGGTTTTAAACGTACCAAAATAGTCCTATGCAAAACTGCAAGTGAAACATTGCAAATATCATATTTTCTACTAATACATTATTAAAAAATCCATAAAAGCATAAAGGTGATATTGGTAATGGTAATAACATTAGAATTGAATTATAGATAGGAAGACTGTGCATATGAAGTGCTCTACTTTACAATCACATCTTTATCTTAAATATGTTCATTCCTGAAGTCAACTTGTTTTTTAAAGTTACTGGGCCTTTAAGTGTTTAATTATACATTTCCTTTATGTACCGGCTGTACAGTATTTAACATATTACCTTGGCTGGTGGCATACCTTCTTAATTCACTAATGTAAAATAATTTCAGTAATATCTCTCTTCTAATGTTGACAACAGCTAAGTTGCATGTCTTAACCCCTCATGTTAGCTTTCATTAGCATTGCTGCTTTCTGTATTCCCTGGTATATTAATCTCTACAGACTTTCATTGGCTGATTTATGGTAATTTCATCCATTACAGATGGTCTGACAGATTGTGTAGATCCTGATTGCTGCCAGCAAGCCAATTGCTTCTCCAGCCCTCTCTGTCAAGGTTCACCTGACCCACTAGACCTCATCCAGCAAAGCCAGCCACCCTTTTCCCAGCATCCTCCGAGACTCTTCTATGACCGCATTAGATTCCTTATTGGCAAGGACAGTACTCATTTCATACCTGGAGAAATAAGTCTTGACAGCAGGTAGGTATGATTCTACTTGTATGACATCACCAAAACAAAACGAACACAGAAAATATGACAGCACTTTATTTGTATGATGACAAACATTTTCCTCCTCAGAGATGGTTTATTAGGTTCGTGTTCCTGACTTTCCAGTACATAAATAATTCACAAATACAACACAACAATATAAATATTGGAATTTGTTTTTAAATTGTTTATTTTGTCATTATTATGTTTCAGAATATTTCATTTGTTTCCCAGGTCCTGAGCATATCTCCTAGTTACCTAACCTCATATGTCACTATTTTTTCTTTTTTAACAAGGCTTATCATTTCTACCATTCCCAATCTTTATATTGCTCTGCTGTATGTTGTTGGTGCTTTAAAAACTATTCATTTATCTTTGCTTTAAAGTGGAATGCTTTTCATTATGGGTAATTTATATTTTACTGGACAGAACATCAGTGGGTTCTACTGGAATATTGTGAATGATCACAGAAATATGAGGATACATAATATATTCAAAATTATTTACAGTTGGAGATATATTATTTTTTATAATAAGGATTTTTTTCTGAAAAATACTGTAATGGTGACATAAAAACTCACTGATTGTAAGCAACAACATCGAAACTCGCTGCTTACACAGAAATTATTTATTAGTTTATACATATGGTAGCATTCTGTGTGTATTATTTAGAGGTAAAGTAGGGTTAAAAGAAACTGTCAATGTGGGTGTAGTTATAAATCAAATGGGAGGAATTCTTGGCAAACTAAATGGAATTATCGCTATATGGGTGAAGCAACAGGATCATGTGCACATCAATAGACTCATGTTTTATTTATAAACTGTGCCCGATTTCACACACTACGCAGTGAAGTGTATAGCGCAAATATTGATGCAAATGATACTTCCATTCTATTCCATTTACAATTATAATTTATATCAATATACTTTACATTGTCTTGCTCACTGCATATGTCTTATATTGTTGCACAAGGCATAAATTATATGATTCACAGAGAATATAAAACGGCAACACTATTCAGGATAGGATTTTGTCTTTAAATAGAAATTTTCGATATAAATATATAAATATATATATATATATATATATATATATATATAAACATGCGGTGTAACATCAAAATATTCTGTTTTACATAATGAACACAGGGAAAAAAAAAAGCAATAGAGAGGAATATGCTATTTATGCAATGCAAATAAATACATTTATAGTGCAGGAGATGGCAAGACGCTTTAATGTAGATGCGCATGGAATAAGAAATTTCATACTTCTTATGAATGTTATAATTCAGCGTGGAATGTTAAATATGAGATCCAAGGCAAGTCTGTGTTCACAAGGTATGAATGATGGCAAATAAAATAAATGCCTCAAGGAGCTTCAAGATAACGCTAAGAAAAATGATGGATGTGATGGATTTATCACAGCAACTTTGGGCATTGTATTGTATGTGGAATATTAAACAGTGCAACAAAAAGTCAGTTGGAAAAAGGGAGCAAAATAAATGAGCCAGCACATGGAATAATGGATAGATTATTTCTACCGGTTCACAGTATGTTCCTTGGCGCTAAAGGTTATTATACACTTTCACATCTGCCGACTTCCATGGAACAGGAACGCATTAGTTAGAATAATTTAGAGTACATATACAGTAATTTCTGTAAGAACGTATAGTCAAGTATTCTAAAAACCTATCAAGGTTATTATTTTTTCCCCCAGTAGTCTTTCAGGTTATAAGGTCTCAGAATCAATAAAAGAAATGAATTTAATATATGTAAGAAAACATTACAGTCTAACACATATATGAGAAGGTTTCAGCTTCACTGAACTAGGTATTAAGATGGTTATTAAATTCAGCTTTGAGACAATCAGTGGTGTTATCATTTCATATCTGACAGTTAATGGCAGGATAATTATCTCCTAAAACTCCCACTCTAGATGCTGCTCTGCTACACAAATGTATTGCTACTTGCAGGAATATTAAGGTGACTCATTTGGGAAGAAATGAACCTGATTAGAGCTTTTACATTAAATTCAAGCACATTTACCTATTGTCCTTGATTTGACAGGCAGGGACAGTTCTAATTTTTACGGATTTTTGGGATTTTTTTTATACTGTTTTTTTCAGGCTGACTGTCTAAAACACAAATACATACATACTCCACACAAATAAGGCGTTGGTTGGACTCAAACTCATGGCTCTATCGCTATGAGCCAGATCTGCTAACCACTGTGCCATCACGCTGCCTAATGATCCCCCCATTTGCAAGGTTAAGGTTGCATCTTTTGCTGTGCACAGGTTGAGAGTGAGGGTATTCCTTGCTGAGTATACAGTACCAGTGCAGAAGAAGAGATTTAATTTTGTGTGGTCAGTTAATTGAATTGAGATCAAGGGGTGGAACATTTTAGGGGTGCCCCTTGTTATGCAGAGGCACTTCAGGTCTTATCTTATCATTTTAATGTGACCCATGTTGCACTTCAGTGGAGATGCACATTACTGGTGCACACTGAGAAATAAAATAAAAGAAGATAAAAATAAAATGCTTTATACATACAAATGTGTAACATTTTATTAAAGAACAATAGAGACAATTTAATAAAGATGGTCCCAATGTAACATCACTCTAATATATCATTAAAGTCATAAAGGACGGTAAATCTAGCAATATTTAAGATAAAAATAGAAAAGTTGGTTTTAATTTAACCATTGGCTCTAATGTAGACTTTAATGTAATGTCTATACTTCTGCACAGTGTGTCTCTTCAGATTTTTTTCGCCTCCCCATACATCTAGATTCACTTATAGGTTGACAGCTCTGGAGAGCAGAGAACAGGTGAGCATCTTGATGCGCATAGGGCGAACTATCTTAGTGCACAGATGCAAAACAAAATAGGTTGCCACCGCACATCAAGTGAGCTGTATAAATGACCTCCACAATATGTAAACTAAAAACAATGTAGGACAGGTAGAAAGCATTACGTTAGGGTATATATCTTGTATCCACATTATTTACAGGTCAGCAATAAAGTTAAAAACAGAATATTTCCTTTTCAATATACTCTATGAAAAGAGAAGTCACTAAACATTATACAAACACAGCATGTGTTTATGTAGCAAAGCCACTTTTCAAGTTATTTATTCTTTTTTCCATTTTAACTTCACCTACAATCCCCTTTTCTCTCATACCATATGTTTCACCCTGCTGTGATAAAAATAAAAGGCACTGTTCTGCCATGTACAGCTACTAGCAGACCAGAGGGTTCATCCTGTGTAACCACAGTCTTTACTAATGTATATGCCTGCAAAGTTTTTATTTTTCAGTCATTATTGTCTATAAAGTTCTCAAATGTGTCAAATTTTTGACAGCTGGGTTCATATGATTACTAATACCCCATTCATACTGCACCAAAATCCCGGGTTTTTGCTGGGGCGAGCTCAAACGACCCTTGGTGCAGTATGAATGGTACAAGTCAAAAATCCCGGGTCTAAAAACCCGGGTCTTCAACCCGGGATTTATCGAGGGGTAATTCCCGGGTCGGACCCGGGTTGCCTGCACTATGAATGTTGCAACCCGGGTTTTTCAACCCGGTTGCACAGAAAACAAGCTGATTGGCTGTCTGCCTGTCTCTGGAGGATGATGTCATTGGTGGGAGCCCGTGGAAGATTCGAGAAACTGCTCTGGTGAGGACTCCCACAAATTGCCAGGGCACAGACTTGTGCAGTATGAATGGGGTCAACCCGGGAAATTCCCGGGTCCGAGGTGCAGTATGAATGGTGTTTCTGAGCTGGGACGCTCCGAGCCCCGGCAAAAACCCAGCTGGAAAAACCCGGGATATTGCCGGGGCGGCAGTATGAAAGCGGTATAAGTCCTGTGCCTGACACTTAGTGGGAAGAAGCAGGGAAACTTTGTACTAAGTTTTGGCATACATAAAAAGGGGTATAGATGCAAGGGAAGAAGGTGTAGTTTAGCCACTATATAAATCGTTGGTAAGACCCCATCTTGAATACGGAGTATAGTTCTAGGCACCAAACTATAAAAAAGACATTTTGGACTTAGAAATGGTTCAGAGAAGGATGACAAAATTGATAAAGGGTATGGAGTCACTAAGAGAAAGGTTAGCCAGTTTAGACATATTTACTTTAGAAACGAGGCGTCTAAGAGGGGATATGATTGCTATGTACAAATACATTAAAGGTTAATACAGAGAACTTTCATGGGAACTTTTTACCCCAAGGACTGTACACAGGACATGCGGTCATCTCCTAAGGTTTGAGGAGAGGAAGTTTCACAATCAGCAAAGGAAGGGGTTCTTTACAGTAACAGCAGTCAAGATATGGAATTCACAGCAAGGGAAGGTTGTGATGGCAGATTCAATTGATTTGTTCAAGAAAGGTTTAGGGAAATTTTTAGCAGAAAAGGGTATCTAGGGTTACGGCCGTTAATTAAAATCAAGGATAGTAGTGGATCCAGTGAGAAATAGGACTACAACATTGGGTCAGAAGGGATTTTTCTTGATTGAAACAGATTGGAGGCTGCTTTATCTAGATCAATTTCAAATATAAAATAGGGATCGCAGGAGATCCAAAATAAGTTGAACTTGATGGACTGGTAAATTTCTTTCAACCTTATCATTTATGTTACTATGTTACTATTGCATAATACTTCTCTAAATACAGTAGTTGTCAAACTATTGTGTTACTTACAAATAGTGACTCTTAAAGTTTTATATTAGCAAGCTTTACAGATAAACAATTGCAACTAAATTCACATTATTATAATGCACATATTTATATAATTCTTAAGTTTTAAAAAAATATTCATGCATATAATAGAATAGTTAATTTACATGCTTTTATTTGTAAATAAGACGTTCATAAGTTTTCTTCCAGCTGCTGTTGTTCTAAAATTTGAATTTCATGATTAGGAAAATGACCTGTGCTGTTCATTTGTGCATTAACTTTGGGTTGTATAGGGTCATATATATTTAGACATTGATTGCAGATGAGAACATCTAGTGTAAAAGGCCATCTTTTACACAAATTCAATAGGAAAACCGTGCTGTCATGTTCTTGTTTAGTTTATTCTCTATAGTCCCTTAGGGAAAAGTACTTTTTCAAACCAGATCGTCTCTCCAAGATAGGATTATATCTCTGGGGATGAATTATAAAATATAATCAGATCAGATTTGTGAGGTAATAGAATGCAGATTTTTGTTAGATTCATTAAGCAATTATTTCTGTGGGACATCAGTTGAAGACCTTTAAGCATACTGTATAATGTATTCCAGTTACATTTCAGTTTTTTTGTTTTGTTTTAAATTGCTTTATTTAACAAGCATATATACATTATACACACTGAAACAGATTCTATAACTGTTGGGTTCACACAGAGTTCTTTCCAGACCACCCAATTTATCTTCTCTGTTGCTTTGGTTTCCGGACTACAATATACAATGTACGGTGTACAATATTTTTATTTATAATAATTGATTTCTATGTCAATACCATATAATTTAATTTTCAGTGTTTATAATATAATATTGGTGCTTGGGACATAAGATGACAAAGTGGCTCACCCAGAGCCATAAAGGCATGCAACTCCATCAAGTCTTTCAATGTCATTGCAATATCACTGCTAAGAAACTTCTTCTGACACTATCAAGCATTTTCCTAAAACAGACAACATAGCATAGAGAGAGAGAGAGATTCTACTGTGTATATCTTTATGGCTTAGCCTAGTTTATTGTTGTGGCTACATGTCTCATGTTACCCAATGGTTATGGTCTCAAAAATAAATTTGTGCCTGCTAATGATGATGTTATATTTATTGTTTTTTACATTTATTAAGGTATTCTTTGTAACTGATGGCTGTACAATCTTCTATCTTATTTAAGC